>NC_142813.1:38749363-38771034 GCF_049724085.1 Artemia sp. Qi Xiang Cuo | reverse complement strand
AATCACTATATAAGCTAATGGAAACTAGCCATGCATGAACAATTTTATGAACTATAATGTTTAAGTGCGTGAAGAAACAGTTTTACCAACAAAATTCTCTACATAATTGAAGATAACCCTAAGACAATACGCTATATCCTGTTGTCGTCAAATAATCAACATTTCTATCATCAGCATAATCCCAGTGCTAAAGACTTTAACAACAAAGCACCCTACATGACTTTTAAGAACAATAGGTGAAAACGAACCCTGATGGCGAAATTCTACCCACCTGCAATCAGATACTTATTCATTTTGTCTGAGATGAACGCATCTATAATGTGACACTAATCTGTGAAGAAACTATATATGAAGTATTTTTCTATCTCAACAATACTAACAAAGGACCACAATTTACAGAAGAAAAAGAGAGTACACTAAAGGACACGTATAGTGGTAAAATAGGTGCAAACTTATATCATGTTTTATTAACTTTGATAACCCAACAGTATTGATATTGTATTATTGATAAACCCAGTGAAATTATTTCTATTACCAGTGAAAATGGTAATCCAATAGTGAGTGTTATAAATTATTCATGTATGTATCGCCATATATATTTAGCTAGAATCAGGTGTAGTATTGTCATATTATTCGTTTAATTTAGCATAAGAGTTTCCCGTCTTATGCTCTACTGACTGAGCTAGTAAGTCAAGAAACTTAGTTATTCTGTAGCTAACGTAAAATAAAAAAAAATATATATAGAGAATAATCCTGAAAAAAAAAAAAAATTTTTTTTTAGTAGTAGTAGAATGAGATCAAACTTACCAATTATTGTTAGAAATATAGGAATTATCAGTGGTAGATATAGAAAAAAAAAACCTTGGTGTAAGTAGCTATCTTATTCCGGTAGATGAAATTTAGCAGAATATATTAAATAAAATAAGAAAAGTAATATATAAATAATATTAATTTCTTAATAGCAAATAGACTTATAAAAAACTGCATGAAACAAATAGTAAACACATTTCTAAAAATTTAAAAACCCGCAGGCAAGCAAATACCAATAACGGGACGTTATTTAAAATTGGGATGGGTGATATGTACCATGTACAATGTTTTACTTTAAAATATGAAAAGTTATTTCATTCTAAATACGCTTCCGATTCAAATCAAACCCCCTTAATTAAGCTTGGAAATCTGCCTTAAATTCTCATTTATTTATCAGCCAAATATCCCTTTAAAAAAGTTCAAAGCAAAAGGTGATTAATTTCAAATACCAAGAACTTCCAGAATACTTGTACAGATCAGCATTCTTTGTTATACAAAACAAAGGAATTGCGAACATTTTCAAGCGCTTTTGACAGATCTGAAAAGCAGAAAAATACGGGTTTTTTGTAAGTACAATACTAATGAGATGGATTGGAATTTCGCGGAAGTGCTTTGAATTACATAGTGGGACATTGTCTAAAACTTAGTTTAGAAATTCAGAAGTACTCTCAAGAATGTGTATGTTTAACGATCAGAATATCGCGAAAAAACTATTGGGCAGTTTTGGCCGCATAATGTTTGATTTTGTCAGCATAAGAGTAAAGAGACGGGCCCTCCGTGTGGAGATGAACCAACCAGAAAATTAGTGTTTATTGCTCAGAAGCAAACTTCGTGTTATATGGTAGAGAAGAGGAGTTTTTCGGGGCATATATGATTATGTTATAGGCATTATATTATTATGTTATGAGCATTCCTGATGTAAACACTGTATTGTATTTGCCTTTGCCTACTGAAGTTTGAAGTCGTATGTTTAATCATGTAAGTCTAATAAATCCATTACTTTTCTATTTTTACAGTCTTATTTTATATGTTCGTATCTAGATTTCTAAGGTAGCCCTCTAGTTCGTATATTATCCATTGGTAACGCTCCCAGGAATCTGATGACCTATGAAGAATGTTTTACGGTGCCTATTTGACTGGCTCCCTATATTAAACTCCACCTATGTCATTTGGTATAATTTAAGGGCCACATTTGGCAGTAGCTAAAGATAATATTTAGCACGGTTGTAACTTCGGTTTGAAGCCTCTCTGATCAAATTGGTCATTTCACAAGGAAAGTCAATTCAGTAATTAACCTATTTTTATATCTCCCAATAAAGAGTAGTCAGAATCTTAAACGCCACACGAACACACACACACACACACACACACACACACACACACACACACACACACACACACACGCGCACACTCTCACACTCACACGCGCTCGTGCACACACGCGCACAAACACACACGCACGCACACACACACACACACACACACACACACACACACACACACACACACACACACACACACACACACACACGCACACGCGTGCCACTCTAAGTGAACCTAGATCAACCCAACTTTTTGGATATCTCTCTCACTATGACTCTGTTTGTGTGTCGTGTCTGTGCGTGTCTCGTCTCTATGTGTGTGTCATCTCTGTGGGTGTGTTGTCTCTGTTTTTGTGTCTTCTCTGTATGTTTGTCATCTCTGACAAACAAACATACGTGCGTGTGCACACGCACACACACGCACACGCGTGCCACTCTAAGTGAACCTAGATCAACCCAACTTTTTGGATATCTATCGCACGCACACGCGTGCCACTCTAAGTGAACCTAGATCAACCCAACGTTTTTGATATCTATCTCACTATGACTCTGTTTGTGTGTCGTGTCTGTGCGTGTCTCCTCTCTATGTGTGTATCATCTCTGTGGGTGTGTTGTCTCTGTTTTTGTGTCTTCTCTGTATGTTTGTCGTCTCTGTGCATGTGTCGTATCTTTGTGTGTTTCGTATCTGTGTGTGCGTGTCATCTCTTTGTGTGTGTTGTCTCTGTGTGTTTGTTGTCTCTGTGTGTGTGTGTTTGTCGTCTCTCTCTAGTTGTCTCTTCTCAGTGTGTTTGTCATCTCTGTGCGTGTGTCGTCTCTATGTGTAAGTCCTCACTTTGAGTTTGTATTCTCTGTTTGTGTGTGTCGTCTCTGTGTGGGTGTTTTCTCTGTGTGTATGTGTGTGTTGTATGTTTGTGTGTGTCGTCTCTGTGTGTGTTTCGTAATTGTGTGTGTGTGTCTCGTCTATTGTGTTTGTGTGTCGTCTTTAGGTATTTATCATTTCTGTGTGTGTGTGTGTGTAGTCTATCTGGGTGTGCGTGTGTGTGTAGTCTCTCTGTGTGTGTGTATATTCTCTGTGCGTGTGTCCTCTGTATGGGTGTTTCATCTCTGTGTGTGCGCGTGTCTCATCTCTGTGTGTGTGTCGTCTCGGTGTGTGTGTGTGTGTCATTTCTATGCATGTGTCGTCTCTCTGTGTGTGTGTCGTCTCTGTATGTGTGTTGTTTCTGTGCGTGTGTCATCGCTATGTGTGTGTGTCGTCTCTGTGTGTGTGTGTCGTCTCTGTGCGTGTGTCTTCTCTGTGTGTGTGTGTCGTCTCTGTGTGTGCGTCGTCTCTGTGCGTGTGTCGTCGCTATGTGTGTGTCGTCTCCTCTGTGCGTGTGTCGTCTCTCTGTGTGTCTCATCTCTGTGTGTGTGTGTCTTCTCTGTGTGTGTGTCGTCTCTGTGTGTGCGTGTCGTCTCTGTGACTGTGTCTTCTCTCTTTGTGTTGTCGTCTCTGTGTGTGTGTTGTCTCCGTGGGTGTGTCGTCACTATGTGTGTGTCGTCTTTGTGTGTGTGTTGTCTGTGTGGTGGTTGTATTTGTGTGTGTGTCCTCTCTTTGGGTGTTTCGTCTCTTTTTGTGTTTCGTATCTGTGTGTGTGTGTCGTCTCTTTGTGTGTGTCGTCTTTATGTGTGTTTGTCGTTTATTTGTGTGTGTGTCTCTCCTCTCTCTGTGTGTGTGATCTCTGTGTGTGTGTCTTGTCTCTGTGTGTTTGTGTGTCGTATCTGTGCGTGTTTCTTATATGTGTGTGTGTGTCTTCTCTGTGTGTTTTTCGTTCTCTGGGCGTTTTGTCTTTGTGTGTCGTCTCTGTTCTTGTATAGTCTCTATGTGTGTGTTGTCACAGTGTGTGTGTGTGTCATATCTTTGTGTGTGTGTGTGTCGTCTCTATGTGTGTTTGTAGTTTCTGTGTGTGTGTTAGTGTCTCGGCTCTCTCTCTGTGTGTGTGTGTGTGTAATCTCTGTGTGTGTCGTCTCTGTGTGTGTGTGTCGTCTCTGTGCGTGTGTCGTCGCTATGTGTGTCGTCTCTGTGTGTGTGTGTTGTCTCTGTGTGCGTGTCGTCTCTGTGCGTGTGTCTTGTCTCTGTGTGTTGTCGTCTCTGTGTGTGTGTCGTCTATTTGCGTGTTTCGTCGCTGTGTGTGTGTGCGTTTCTGTATGTGGTTCTGTGTTTGTGTGTTTTTTTTTTTTTTTGTGTGTTTTTTTTTTTTTTTTTGTGTGTGTGTGTGTGTGTATGTGTATGTGTATATGTGTGTGTGTGTGCATGTGTATGTGTATGTGTGTATGTATATGTGTATGTGTGTATGTGTATGTGTGTATATGTATTTGTATGTGAATGTGTATGTGTATGTGTATGTGCATGTGTACACATACTTATATTATCTTATAATTACATAAATAAATTATAGAGAATATAGCTTCTATTATTATTTACCTATTTTTCTATTATAAACTTTTCTTCCTGACTTCAGCTTGCTCCTTCTCCATATAATTTCAGTATGACTATTGACCACAGTATCAATACATATATTCGTCTATATATTTATATTGTGTTATAGTGCTCGTATATATATTTATACTGTGCTAATGACTCAACAAGATTCAAATTCAACTTATGGAAGTTGGTCATTATTGAAAAGATAGTGTAAAGTATGTTTGCTTTCTCAGTACTCTCACATTATTGCAAATGATAATCTCATGTGTGTGTGTGGGTGTGTATGTGTGTATGTGTATGTGTGTATGTGTATGTGTGTATGTGCGTATGTGTGTATGTTTGTTTGTATGTGTATGTGTGTATGTGTATGTTTAGGTGTATGTGTATGTGTATTCGTATGTGTATGTGTATTTGTGTATGTGTGTATGTGTATGTGTATGTGTATGTGTGCATGTATATGTGTATGTGTGTATGTGTGTATGTGTATGTGTAATTGTGTATGTGTATGTGTATGTGTATGTGAATGTGTATGTGTATTTGTTTGTGTATGTGTATGTGTATGTGTACACATACTTATATTATCTTATAATCACATAAATAAATTATAGAGAATATAGCTTCTATTATTATTTACCTATTTTTCTATTATAAACTTTTCTTCCTGACTTCAGCTTGCTCCTTCTCCATATAATTTCAGTATGACTATTGACCACAGTATCAATACATATATTCGTCTATATATTTATATTGTGTTATAGTGCTCGTATATATATTTATACTGTGCTAATGACTCAACAAGATTCAAATTCAACTTATGGAAGTTGGTCATTATTGAAAAGATAGTGTAAAGTATGTTTGCTTTCTCAGTACTCTCACATTATTGCAAATGATAATCTCATGAAAGAGAATGTTATCCTAACTTACTATGCGAGTAAGCGAAATGGGTATTTTCTCATAATAATAACTGAGTGATTTTGTGATAAAATGTCCGCGATGTGAAGGAATGTCGATACTCATGTCACTGTAATTAAACAGAAGCAGCAGAATTTTTTCACAGGAAAAAATAGCTTACTCAGAAAATGTACATTTTATCCATTATTCAAAAGCGTAACATTACTGTAACATAAATTCAAAATTGTATCGAAAATGGTACGAACGTAACCTCGGTGGCAATCTTGACGATCACCTCGAGAAAAAAAAAGTATAAATAAACACACATCCGTGATCTTTCTTAAGGTAAAAAAATGTAAAATTCCAAATTTCATATATAGGAGGCTGAAAATTCTGCAGGGTTATCTGATACGTTGAATCTGATTGTGTGATTTTCATTAATATTCCTTGACTTTTAGGAGGTGGGGTGTTTCCCCCCTGTTTCAAAAATCAGGCAAACTTAATTAATATTATATATTTGGGATCAGCAAAATAAGCTCATTCTATTGATGTATGTATTGATATCAAAATTCCGTTCTTAGTTTTGGTTAATTTTGAGCCGAGTCGCTATTTTCTTACAGTTCGTTACCACAAACAGTTCGATAGCCTAATTTTGTTAAGTTATTGTTTAACTGAAAGTAACAAAAACTTGCCAATTTTTCAAAATAAGATTAAACAAAGCAATTAGGGTTTTTATGGTTTTACTTTTAAATCTTTAGACAGTTTGAATCAAGAAAAAAAACAGCATACAGCTCTGAACCTAATCTTACTCAGGAACAGTGGAGAGATAAGAACTTTGTTTAATTTTGATGCTTTCAATACATTAGATTCTTCATATATTAGTTTCCAGTTTAATTGCATTTCGGCCCCTCTTCCCTCTTGAAGTATAAAAGATTCTAAGCTACGTATAAAATTTTGTTAATCATTCATTATTTTGGCAATTTTTTCTCTATGGCAAAATACCAGTTTGAAAAAGCCACAGCAAAATCAGCTGATTTTGAATAATGCTTATGACTATGTAAGGGCTTAAATGCAGCTAAATGTTAAGCAACTCTTAAATCCAATATTCCACTTTTGGACCTCGTGTATCGATAGAGCAGAAATTAGTTTCAAATCTCTTGCACGAGGTACTTCCTGACGTAAATTTAACACATAGAAGAAGTTTCTAGTCGTTTTTATTCTTGGCCCATATTCATGCAAACCAACAGTTTCATGCAATCCATTTTAACTTGTGTTTGGGTTCTACTTTGGATTTGGGTTTCAAACCAATCACAACAACAAATTTCTTAGTTAATATTCCGGCCTTCTAAAATCCTTCTTGTTCTGAAATAAAATTTGAGGCCTCTTTGAGCAAGAAGAAAAAAACCTGGAAGTTTCATTATGGTTTCTTTCTTATTTTAGAAAAATGTGTTCAACAATGCGTCACAATGCATCACCAAATTTTTTCGCGCATTCTGTTAAGCAACAAAAACCAACTTTGTTTCTCAAGTGTTTATAGACAAAGCTTTCAAAAAGTTACAAAACTAAGCTTTTGAGCTTCGATTTATGAGCAAAGTAATATTTTTCTGTTCGTTTTTTTCTGTATTGGGGTCACGGGCCCAAGGACATATAAAGACGGAAATAGGACATTATCATGTTGAAACCTTTCTCCTACTGAACAAACTATCTTCTCAGTAGAAATCTTTGTTCTAAGAGTTTATTTCTAAAAACACAGACATACAAAATCGGTGTTTAGCTTGATTTGGAATACAGAAACTAAATAGCCTTATTTAATCTTAAAAAACATTTTAATGTCACAAAAAAATAAATACTATATCTTAACTCAAAAGATAAACAAAGAATATAACACAAAAAGATGAGAAACACTGTAACACAAATAAAGTAGACCGTACAGAGATATTTGTTTATGTTCAACTTTTTTATTACTTTGGCCAATACCCTTGACCACGTACACAAATAGTGACAGATTAGGTCTACTGTGGTATTACTAAATATCCTTAACAGTGAGTTACAAAATTAAAATAGACTTCTGAAGAATCAAGATCAAACTACGGAGGGCCGTAATATAAAAATTACTTTCAAAAATTTGCACCATTTAAGACTGACACAGACGACAGAAAGGCCTATCAAAACCTATCATTAAAGCCTATCAAAACATTAAAAAAATTTCAGGCTTTTTTTATTACAATAATAACAATAGTTCTACGAAATCAAACTAATTTGAAACATCTTTCTTTTCTTTACGGTTAATTTACATGGGGTAGACAATGTAAATCCTAATTATGCAATGCTTACCTTTAATTTATAATTGTAATTAAATGTTTTTTATATTTTTTTTATTTAATTACGCTATTTTTTTCTTTACTATGGAGATAATGAATTCTACAGTGTGCAACTCTGATGGCGTGACTCAACCAAAACTAATTGTTTTGGTGATAAAAATCTGCCGGAGATTCCAGAAGCGAAACGGAACGAAGGTACCCTCTAGTCACCTTGGTGATATCTAGGAAATGCTGAAAAAAGGTGATTCAGATTGTTTTATAATTCCGACTTTTGTTATTCGAAGCCTTTCAGTAGTGCCAGTTATCCTGACTTCGGCTTACTCAGCTTTGCTCTCAAAAGTAAATGAACTGAACCTGCATCTAAAAACTATACCAAATCAGTTTGAGTCTTATTCAACCAATTTTCCACCTCTACCCGAGCCTGGGGCTGCTGCTTCTTCACTATCGAGTAGCCATGCTACAGTGTTTGTTTCAAACCTTCCCCAAACAGTTGGTAACCCCAAAAAGTCGGGAGGAATTCATGAACCAATTGTTAGGTCACGAGTCAGTTCCAGTGTCCACCCAAGACGTGATAAGTTGTATGTCAAGATTGAGAAATCTGTTATTTCGGATTTCTGCAATTCGATATTGCAGCCGCATCGGGTGTTACCACTAAAACTGTGCTTAAACGTCACCTTGGGATTGCTAAAGGTATCCCTGAGGATTTTGACATATCTGGACTAAAGGTTCAATCAGACGCGTAGGATTTTATCAAAATCCTTTGAGGGTGATAGGATTCCTATGAGGTTTTCCTCATAGGGCGATAGGATTTTTGAGTTGAAATTTTTTCAACTCGACCCTATGAGGGTGATAGGATTTCTGATTTTACAAAGGGAAAAACCTATTTTACCTTCAAGAGGAATGAGAAGATTATAAAAATGACTGATCAAAGCCAGGAAAGAGTTAATGTGAAAGTAGAAGCATGTATGGACTTGATTGCTTTTGTCCAAACCCATCCTTGTCTGTATGATAAAAGCAATAATAGTTATAAAAATCCAAAATTTAAAAACGACCGATGGAATCAAATAGCTGTTGAAATTGGACAGCCAGGTAGCCTACTGTCTTATATACTCATTTTTCCACATAGATAGGATTTATGGGCTTGCCTTTGCTTTTTATTTGTTTTTTTTTTATGAACAGTTGGCTCATTATACAAATTTAACCTTTAGGAAGGGTTTGAATGCATTTACAGCTTCAGCATTTGCTGTAGGCTACTGATGTGATTGCCCAAATTTGTAGTTTTTAACGATTATTGGTAAATATGGAACAATCGAAATAGCCTATCTGACCAATGAACATAAAACTTAAGGACTCTTTGTGCTTTTTCCAAATATAATAGGTTAATTCCTATTGTTGCTAATTAAATGCAGTATAGATGCAGGGCTGGTCCTCCACATAAGGAAACTTGTTAAGAAAACAATTCTTACTTCAGAATATGCAGAATAATCCCAGTTAACATATATTGCAAGGGGAGAATCCTTATCTTCACTTCTTTCCTTGTTTTTCCAGTTTTCCTAATAAATTCATGAATTTCTTAGAACCTATATATTAACAAAGTGTATACCCCAACCCCTGTAATATGCAAATGTATTCCCAGAATTGCATCCTGAATTTAAATATATTCTTCATTTGCATCACAGATCAACTTTACCCCCACCAATATGACCTGCAAATATATAATCTGATTTTGATCCATTTAGGTGTGGGCATAAAGTTTATCTGTGATGCAAATGAAGGTTGTATTTAGATCCATAATGCAATTCTGGGTATATGTTTACACATTATGGGGGTGGGGTATGTACTTTGTCAATATGTATTCAAAGTCATACCCAGGGGGAGGGTTGAACCCCCTCCCCCCCCCCAAAAAAAAAAAATCCTGGGTACAGCCTTATATATATGTTCTAAGAAATTCATGAATTTCTTCGAAAAACAAGGAAAGAATTGAAGATAAAGGTTCTTCCCCTTCCAAGTATGTTAACTAGGATTATTCTGCATATTATGAAGTCTTATGTTCTTAACATGTTGTAGAGGATCAACCATGCATCTATTCCTTCAATTCGAACCCAACCTTTCCCAAATGTATAGTCCATATTATATATTTACCATGTGTTTATTGGATAGTATAGAGCTGCATTATTTCCCCCTGTGTATGTAGACTAAGAGGAAGGTCACTTGTACCTGATTCTGCCCCTACTGCTTTTAGTTGGATGGAAAAGAATCCAAAGAAAGTCCCCTTTGAAAAGGAGCCAAAAGTAAGCTTGAATTTTTCAAAGCTTGGAGGTTTGTCCCTTCAGTCTGTCTAAAGAAAACAGATACATAATTGTAGCTTTGTTCATTTCCTTTTTTTCTTGGATCTGATTATACAAATAAAGACAAAATAATAAGCAATAATTTATTTAGATACTCACACAAAGATAGTCAGGCAATAGAGTTTCAGTAAATAATTGGGCAAAAATGGCATAAATTCAGTCTGGTTACTTAAACAACACTGTTTAAAAATCATTTTCAATTTTGTATATAATTTCAAAATTTTAACATTGCTATATTGACGTTTTGATCTTAGTCCAAATAAGAATGCCAAAAGACAGGTGGTTCTCAACTAACTTTTTTGTCTCCTTTTAATTCTTTGTCTTGCATGCATTTTTTTTTTCATGCTAGCTAGTTGCAAATACTTGGGTGTGTCTTGCAATTTACATGTATCTAGAATATTTGGGTTGCAAAATAGAAATTTATTGTGATTATATTGTTTTGAGTTCAGGTTGCAAAGTAATAAATTTTTTCAAGAAGCCCAATTTTTCAAACTGTAGAGGAATTCAAGTTTTTCTTAATTTTGCTTTATGTTACATTTGCAGTTGATTAGAGATGTGTTGCATTTGATGATTTTGTCATATCTTTTAATGGTTATTGTGATTAGAAAGTATTTTTCCTATAGATGATGATTGCATGTTATCCTAAAATATTTTATTGAAACCTTATTGGTCATTTTCCTATAGATGATGCCTGTATTTTATCCTAAAATATTTTGTTGAAATCTTACTGTTAATATTTTTGTGCAATCACCTCTAATTATTAAAGATTTACAAATCCTTCATGTCCCTTACGTGTAGTAGACCTTAGTACTTTTTATTTGTGCCAACTTCAGTAACGTATTAACAATCTACTAAGGTCCTTCAATTTATTATAACTGATTGCAAGGCTATTAAGGAATAGTAATCCTTGACAAACTACCAACCATATGCATCTTTCTTCTGTTCTGTTTACTTTCTGTGAAAAAAATTAGACTGTTTAATTTTCTGGTTTTCGAAGATAGCTACAGATAGGGTTAAAAACTAAAAATATATGTGCTTTGTAGTGTAAATGGAAATATTTTTACTTTGTCTTGCAGGACATCAGGGAATCTGGCACATACTGAAGAGACAGTCAGTATTCAGCTCTCTGGAGATGATGGACTCGCGGACCTGCCCACTCTTCAAGTGATGAAAGCTCAACATCAAACTTCTACTCAGATATTCCTCAATCCTCCAAATATCAAACTCAAACTCCTCATGTGAAATCTTTCCCCCGCCCCCAAATATCCATCTTCTCATGTGAAATCTTTACCCATACCCCCATCCGCCCAATATCAAACGCCTCATGTGAAATCTTTCCCCCGCCCCCACACCGCCTTCATACTCCCAACCGCAAATCCCAAGTGTGCCAAATCCATCACCAACCCCAATTTATTCTCCTAGTCCAACCACTTTTGTTCACCTTGTATAGACTGCAAAGTCCTGATCTACTTCTACCTCCACCTCTCACAATAACGCTTTAACATCCCAAGACACTCCACTTCACCCTCTTCAACTACTACCACCTCCAACTCTCACAATAAAAGAAAAAGACTCCCCACTGCACCAGAAGAATTACAACAGACAGCAGATGTACAACATACCATGTCTGTTGTCAAGCAATTTCTTGAAACTAGGATCAATAAAAAGGACAAGTGGGAAGGGTCGAGAAACTATGGTTTTCGTTGCACGCTTGCAAAAAAATTGGATGGCCTTCCCTTGAATAGCCAAATCCGTATTCAGAAAGCTAGTCTGGTGGTTTTTGAACAAGAGCTTGATAAGCTTGAGTAATTGTGCTTTTTTTTCTTTTTTTAAAATAAACTATTATGCTTATCAAAACTAAATTATAAGCGTTATATTTCGTAAGTTACTTGCACACAAATTTTAGTTAATTGATTCAAGTATGGCTTCCTCAATTGGATGTGGTTGGATTTGATCAAGTCTAGGTCCTAATAAATCATGTATGGTAGGTAACCTTATTGTTGGTTTTGGCGCTTAAGATACATAGATAAGATAGATAACTTTTTTATTTGTTTTGATATTGTAGTATAATCGGTACACATGTTTGTAGAAAGTAAAGGGCAGTGATGCCAAAAACAAGTACATCTAGTAATTAAAAATAATTAAAGTAAAAAAAAAAAACAAAGGACAAGAAGATGAAAAAAAACTGAATTAAAATCAACTTGATGGAAGTGATGAAAAACTGGAAAGCCATGGCTAATTAGAGTAAAGCCAAGACAGATTGTCTCTGTTAAATCCAAAGCTAGCATACCTTTTTAAGAAACATACAACAATGGTTGATAGATAGTCTATCATCCATCCTAAGGAAGAACTAAGGTATAGGGGATTGAATAAAGGCAATTCAAATTGTCTATCAACTCTGTGATTCATTTGAAGGTAATTGGAGACCCCAAAAAATTAGACCCCAAATGAACAAATAATCATTAAAGCAAACCAAAAACTATGCAAGACAAAAATTAAATAACATTAATAGGAGAAAAAATCCTGCCTAGTCCAGTATATGTGTCATGTTCCCAAAATACAAATTAGAATAGTACCAAAAACTATGGAAGACAAGAATAAAGTAGACACTAAAGAAAAGGGGATTACTAGCACAGATAGAATGGCTATTGTTGAAAAAATATTTGGATAATTTTTTCTTTCTTGCCGAATTTTTAATAAATATTGTAATTTTGATACCTTTCTGTGCATGTTTTAGTACTGGAAAAAAATAAGGGCTTGAAAAACAAACATCTTGAGGTTTGTACTTTATAAGGTTTAGGAAGTGTCTTGGGTTAAGCAAGTAAATAAAAACAAAAAAGGAAAAAAAAATTGTATTGCTTAAGAAACATTACAAATTCAGTGGCAAATAGCTTCAATTTTAAAATGAAGCCAAAACAGGCTTTGAATCTGATTGGAGTGTTGGGGTTGAACAAAACATTATATTTAAATAACTTCTGAAATATATTTGAGAAATAATGGCAACAAGATTAGTTTTTAAGATGAATGCAAAATTGCTACAAGGAAACCATGACAAAAATAAAAAAATTTAATAAATAAATGGGTTTTTTCTTCAAAATAGTTTGAGTTCTAGAAAGACAATTTTCATCTAATATTTTTCATCTATTCCTCAAGATTATCCAGCACTATTCTCTTTGAAGATTGCTAATCATTAAAAACTAAATTGTACTAATATGCTATTCAAGTATTTACCCCAATCCCAAAACAATATCATGTTAATAACTTTGATTTAACCTACATGTTTTATAGAAATAGCCTCAATTGCAAACAGGAAAGAGAAAAAAAAATTTGACGGACTGAATCTAATATATCCCATTTTGCACAGACTGATCCTGCCACGGAACAGATCCAAGACCAGTAAAATATTCCTTAAAGGTATTTCTTACTAGGATAGCATTTCTAGATGAGAAATTACTGGATAAATTTCCAGCTGACTCTAGGCTAGAGCTGTTGCGCCAAGAGCCTGGAATAATTTGCCCATTTACTTCTCGGTCAACAAGGGTGGTGAAGTTATGTCTTGACAAATCAGATCCTAAAAGAAAGTTATGCAAGTGGTTTTCACTATAAGATCCATTGTTTCCAGCTTGCAATTGACACTACTTTTGAGGATTCTAAATTTCATGGACATTATCCCAAAAACATTTTCCACCACCCTTCTAGCCCGTGACAGACGGTAATTAAATACCTTTTGTTGTTGGGTGAGGCTGCAATACTTTGGATATGGCTGCATTAAGTTTTTTTGAATAGGAAAAGCTTCATCCCCAACAAAAACAAATGGGAAAACATCCTCTGAGTTTGGCAACAAAGATGGGTCAGGGATGGGTAGGGTGACATTGCACACAGCAGTACCAAAGCTTGACCTAGAAAAGACAGTGCTGTCATTTTCCTGTCGTTTAGCGCCTACGTCAATATAAATAAACTTGTAGTAAGCATCTACAGCAACCATTAAAACTAAGCTGTAAAATTGATAGAAATTGAAAAAATAAGAACCAGAAATAGAAGGACACTGAATTTGACAGTGCTTTTCCATCAATTGTCCCAGTGCAATGTGGAAAGTCCCAAAGTTTGGAAAAATCTCTGGCTATTGCATAAAAATCTTCCTTGGAAGGTGTCTTCATATAAATAGGTTGTAGGTTTTTCCAAATTGCTTCGCATGTTTCTTTTATGATGCCTGATATTGTGGATTGTCCCATTCTGTAGCACAATTATAATGTTGCCATAGAATTCCCACTTGCAAGATACCTGAAAATAACATTTTTATATAATATGTATATATAAAAGGGAACTTCCACAAAGATGGGATAGTTGTCATATTTTATAAATAAAAATTTATTTGTATAAATTCAGTTGTAAAAGAGAATACAAAAAAAAAACTGGGGCCACAAGATTGAAATAAACAAACATTCAAGTTTGAATTTGTTCTCCATCTAAGAAAACAAGTGAAAGGAGCTACACTCAATAGTTCAAATCCATTTATATCACACTTATATGCTTTCTAAAATTTGGCATAAAATCAAAACCTTACACTGACTTAATTTCTGCAAAGTACAAAGGGTAGAAAACTTTCAATTTACCTTAATGACCAAGCCTCTGAGAAAAATTCTATTGACTGTTATATATAAAATATTTTAACAGTCAAGAAAATCCAAATAAGGCATTTTACCTTATATCACAAAGAAATTTGTCAAGACCATTTTTTCCTCATTTAAATGTGGCAGTGTCGATCACGTAGCTTAATCAAGTGTTTGTAGTAATAAATAGGTCAAAAACTGAGTGTATATTTCTCAACAGATAAATACATTGCCTGAAGCTTGTTATGGTGAGGCAAAAAAAAAAAATCTGGGTTTGTAATAAAAAATATATAAGTTAATCAAACAATTATCCTGGCAGTTTTTTTCAATCTCAAGGTAATTCCTCTATAAAAAAAAAAAAAAAAAAAACAATATAACAATATTAACATCACTTTCAGATTCTTAGCCTTTATGCCAAATATATCTATGAAGCCTGCATGTTTTTCCAAACAAAATTGGATTAATTGTTTCACAGTGCAAAACATGAATTAACTGCTTAACAGTAATGGGAACAACCAAATAGGGGAAACATGCTTCCAACTAAGGCATACATGCATAAACCATAAATTCAGTCTGGAGGAACAAGACTGAGTTTAAGCCATTTTTGTCATACTGTTTACTGAAACTCCATTGTCCATTTATCTTTGGGTGATCATCAAAATAAAATTATTGCTTATTATTTTGTCTTTGTTTGTATCACCAGATGCAAGGCATAATTCTCATGGCAAATGGGGTTCCCAGTGGGGAATCAATAGTAAAGACAAAAAGATCATATTAAGCCTCTATTCTTTGATTTATAAATAACATCACAAGGTTAAAGTAAAAACACGTCATCCAACTTCACCTGCCACCAATCAGGTGGATGAATGAATCACATTCAATCTTGATACCCTTTACTTCACAACATTGAACAGGTAGTTCAAAACAAATTCCACCTCTAACAATCCTCTCTCTCCCATAATACAAATACCATAAAAAGCATATATGCATTTGGAATACACAGTGAATTGTTGAGGCTGTTCTTTGGTGTGTATAGACAATGAAGAAACAAGTGAGCATGAATATGAGCAAAGAGTAGGAGGTTTAAACTTCAGGTAAGGTTTTTTTCCAGAGAGGAATTTATCAGCAAATTATATTGGTACTGAGTCAGTATGAAAGCAATATGTTATCAGATCCCAAGAATCTATACTGTTTGGCTCCTAATCTATGCTAAAAGCAAAAGCACAGAATGCTTCTCACCTAAGTGTCACAGCTAAACGGGCCTTAACTGGATTCGCAGGTCTCATTATTGTGTCCTCTTTCACAATATCAGCTTGGACCAGAGTTGCAATAGCATTCACATGCTCTTTATCCATCTAATAGGTTTTAAAAACAGCTTAGGGTCCATCTCCTTCATTTCTTTTGTGAGAGCACCATAGAACCCATGGATATCTCTCAACTGAAAAACAATCAATAAAAACCAAAATTCTAAACATGACTAATCAAGCATCTAATAAGACTACGTCAAGCATCAGAGAAGCCTCACTTTATCCATAAAAAGTCAGAAAATTGAACAAAACTTCATAAATTTTTTTTAGCATGTATTTTAAATGTTTCAACTCATATCCTTGTTACAGACAATTTCAATGCCCTCCCCCCTGTTTTTATATTGCCATATTTATTTGAACTCTTGGAGAACCCCAAAGGTTGTATATTAAGCACATGAAACTTACAGGAGTGAATATACAATATAAATTAAAGCAAGCCATTTCTTATAAGCCCTATAAATAAAAGAGAAGTAGAGATAGTAGCTTCATACTATCTTCCTAGGATATCAGGCTCTGGATCCATTCCTTAAAATCTTATTTGCCTAAATCAACCACATTCTATGATAGCCAAAAGCCTTTATCTAGAATTTTACCATTGAAACTTTCAGAAAAGATTTACATCACAAACATGGCTTGAGAAAAGTGTTTAGAGCCTAATCCCTTTGCTAATTCAGTAAAATTCTGCTTAGGTACTTTTGGAAATCTTGGAAAGGGGTTAGGTTAGGAAAATGGAACTTTCAAGAATGGGTTTAAAGGCTAAGGTATGTCATGGGAAGGTGTTTTGAAGTACTCATATCCACTCCTTCTCTCTCAAGAGGGTTCTGAAATGTGTCTACATGGCAGGTCTATATTTATTGAAATTTTGACCAAATAATATTTTAACTTAATTTTCAGTTATCAGTTTCTTTTTCTCTGGCCTAAGTTCTGAAAATGCAATTCTTGTTATTTGAGCAGAATTTTAAGCCACATCAATGTTTTTTTTTTCAAAATTTAGGAAATGTATTTGCATATCTTTAAAACCTTATAAATTGGGATTGAGAAAAGTTGTGAAGCTGAATAAAATTTTGTTGTACTTCCTTTAAGCAGAATATCTATTTTTGCAAGGTTTCACTTTTAGAGCACAATTATTTAAAGCTCATGACTCTCGAGAGGGAGAAGGAGTGGAGGCAGGTACATCAAAATACCTCCCTAGGATACACTTTAGCCTGTAGACCCATCACTGAAAGTTTCATTTTCTGAGCCTAACCACTTTACAAGATGGTCAAAAATAGAACTTTATTACCAATTCTTCATTTTCAAGGTTTTTAAAAATTGTAAAATTGTAAGCAATGTTAAATTTAAAAAAAAAGTTATAGGCTTAATGCTGCTTACTTGACTAGGCTATTTGAATTAAGCATAACTCCTTAAAATTGTTTTCAAAACCTAGTTACAAAACATTTAACTAAAAAAAAGAATTAAGGAAAGAGATTATTCAGATTTTCACTGGGATGAGAAGGTCAGATTAGGCTATGTCAATAGTCTCGAGCTGTCTTCTTTACCTAGTCTATACAATCTTCTAAAAGGGAATATGAGGAAAGAGCTTGTAAATACTTTCCCAGGACATGTTTTAGGCTTTCAATTCATTACTGTAGGTTCTTTTTTGTTACTCTAGCCTAGCCACTGGGCTACTTTCTGAAATAGGCAGGCTAGGCCTAGTAAAAAGCTTATCATCTAGAATTTTACCTAGCAGTGCAAATAGACTAGATCACAACTAGTAAAGCATGCAATCAGTACAGAATTTGCATTAATGATATTAGGAAAAACTGGAACTTCCTTGACCAAAAAAAAAAGTTGAGTAGACCTAGTCATCTGTGTAAATTATTAAGCACTCACAGCATGTACTGGACGAACCCACCATCTTCTTCTTTTTCTGGCTCTTCTGCTGCAGATACTAGTAGAAACAGTTGCACCTAATAGAGCATCTACTACAGCTAAATCTTCAAGGCTTCAAAAGACATTTTGTAATATTTCAAATTTCTTGCTGTAAGACTCTAAAAATCGGGACTCCACCCTTTGACTATTGGAAAAAATTAGTTTATAAGCTTATATAGAATGGTACTATCCAATCTCCTTATAATAAAAATTATTTTAGTCATCTAGTTGGAAAATTTAACCCATCTGTATAGGAAAAATCTAAATTTTGCAACTAGTTGACTAAAAACTTCACCCCAGCAAAACTGTCATTTTCCAACTAGTTGACAAATAACTTCTCCGAAGCAACACTTAAATTTGCCAACTAGTTGGCAATAAACGTTGCCCCAGAAAAACTGTTCTTTTCTAACTAGGTGACTAATAACTTCTACGCAGCAAAACTTAATTTTTCCAACTAGCTGGCTAATAACTTTTCCAAATAAAAAAATAAATTTGACACATAGATGTAAATAAACATTTCACAAAACAAATATTGATTTTCTAACTAGTTTACAAGTAACTTCTCCACAGAACAACTGTCATTGTCCTTCTATTTGACTCATACATTCTCCCCTTCCGCCGATTTCTCTATCTCTCTCTCTTTCACTCTTTCTGTAACACTTTTCTCTTTTCAAACTACTGTCTTCCTATTAGTGGCTTATATTGTTTTTGTTTTTTTTTTATGCGAAGAAAAAAGCTTCATCTGCTGCTAACTTAGCTGCGCGAGCAAAATCATCATTAAATGGCTCCAATCCAAATCTCCACTTTTGAATTAAAATCAAAGTAAAGAACCATTATCTCATTCAAATGGCGTTTTTATTGACATTCCTGTTAATGATTAAAATGAAGTTAGCAAGGATTTGCCCTTACCTAGAAGTATTTCTTCAAAAGATGTTGATAGGAACATTATTGTGAAAAGTAAATTTAGTGGTGATATTAAATTTTTACAAGAATAAAACTATATGTTTCAGTTTATTGCTGTAATTTTGTCAAAGCTTCTTACTATTCCGTTACAACTTCTGTCTCTCTCCCTGTCTCCCTCTTAATGGGAGATGTAATTTGAGTTATATATTGGGCTTTGAAGCCAGGGATTTTTTTTATTAATTCTCAGGATAATTAGTCTTATAATACCAGGTCCCAAAAGTCACTGATTTTGTCAAAGCTTGGAGGGTTGCTCCTCCTGTCTGTTAAAGAAAACAGATGCATATTTGAAGTTTTGTTCATTTCTATCTTGCATTTAATGGACATAAATTGTGTATGTTCCTTCATTGATCTGTCTTTGTTCCTTTACTGGAGGAATATTTTTGTCTCATTTTTAGAATTTGTAATTAATTTTAAGGTAAAATTCTACTTTAGCTACTTTTGACTATTTTGGAAAGGGGTTATGTTAGGACAATGAAACTTTCAGGGATGAGTCTATGGGCTAAAGTATGTCCCGGTAAGGTATTTTGAAGTACCTACCTCCACCCCGTCTCCTTCTAGAGGTCCTGACCTTTGATGACCTTTAAAAATATGTGTGTTATAAAAGTGAAACCTTGCAATATAGATCATCTGCTTAAATGAAGTACAGCAATAATTTTTTCCTCTTCATAACTTCTAAAACATAATTTACAAGTTTTTAAAGATATGTAAATACATTTCATAAATTTTGAAAAAAAAACATAAATTTTCCAACTAGTTGACTAATAAATTCTGCCAAACAAAACTTTACTTTTCCAACTAGTTGACTATTAGCTTCTCCCCTGAAAAGTTTAATTTTTCAAACTATCTGACTAATTACTCTTCCGCATCAAAACATAATTTCGACATCTAGCTTTAAGGAAACATTGCCCCAAAAAAAAGTTCATTTTCGGAATAGTTGACAAATAAGAATTAGAATAGAGTGTAAATAGCGTAAACTATTTTAATACTGCAGGGTTTCTTTTTCAAATATAATTATCACTATTGTTACAAAATGTGTTATAAAAGTGAAACCTTGCAATTTAGCTCATCTGCTTAACCGAAGTAAATCAATAATTTTTTCCTCTTCATAGCTTTGCTCAAACCTAATTTATAAGGTTTTAAAGATATGTAAATACATTTCCTAAATTTAAAAAAAAAATAACATAAATTTGCCAACTAGTTGACTAACAACTTCTCCCCAGCAAAACTTTTCTTTTCCAACTAGTTGATCAATAACTTATCTGCAGCAACACTTAAATTTGCCAACTAGTTGACTAATAACTTCTCCCCAGCAAAACTTTTCTTTTCCAACTAGTTGACTAATAAATTCTCCGCAACAAAACTTACTTTTGCCATCTAGTTGACTAATAAATCATTTGCAGGGTTGCCGCCAGATCAAAAAATTTTGTACCGTCCAACTTAAAAATGTAACTTTTTCGTAACTTGATATGGCAGTCTCTTTCCAAGGTTGAGTGCCTTTATTTTGCTATCAACAACGGTACTTAAAGGGGGGAGGGGAGATTTGTTGACTGTTTAATTTGAAAAATATATTTTGACGTAATCTTATTAAAAATTTTCCCTCCAACTCTTAAAAGGTGCCTAAAAAGTATACAATAATAACAATGCCTGCTTCTTTACCTTCAGGAAATTCCTATTTCTTCACCTGCAAGTCCTGATTTCAGTTTACCTGCAGAACAGAAAGACCCCCCCCCCTGATGCGTGTATAAAATCCCAGCTACTATTTTGCTTATCTTGTTTTTGTTGTTTTTAATTGTCATTATTGGCGTTTTAAACAAAAAGTTGATGAGTAATACGTACAAAATAAAAGTAAAATCAATAAACACAGGCAATTTAGAGTTTTGAAGAAAAGAAGAAAACCAACTAGATTTTTTTCATTGTTAAATTTAAATAAAAACGATCTTAATAAATTCAGCTTCTTAAAAAGACCCAAAAAATCATTTCAATCGCTCCCTTCCCGTCTAATATTTTAGATTGGCTCAGTCTCAGTCTCACCTCCTCTAGCTTCAAATTTGCATCGGTCGAACATGAAGATTTAAGCAATTCCGAGTGACAGAGTTTTTGTTTTGTTTTTATTTTATCGAACAAAAAATATTTTAATCGCTGTCTTCAGTTCCTATACGAAACAACAGTTATTTTGCATAATGCGAAAAACGAAACGATTTTTGCCCCGAATATGCAAAAAATCGATTTTTTGCCCTAAATTTTCACTTATATTTAATATTTCCAAATTTTTAATTTTCAAATTTAAAAAATTATTATATCTCATCCAAAATTACAAACTAAGTTAAGACAGCCTCCGGTTGTGCTTTTACCGTTGTGCTATACTGATAAAAGTGTGAAGTAACTGAACATTCGAAAGTGGTTGAAAAATAGTCCACAAATTAAAAAAAAAATTGTGACAAAGAAATAAAAGGAAGATGGAACAAAAAGATCAGTGAGTAAATAAAAATGAACTGGAAATGATTTAATTAAGAAAATTAAAGGGGATAATAAAAAACCTGTAATTTAATAAAGAAATGCCGAGAAATTTACGTTTTCAGGGGGTTGGGGCCCCAGTCCAGCTTGCATGGTCCCTATGAATCAGTTTTTAAGTAAACTGTAATCCTACCCTATATAGATACAAGACTCTTATCTTCTTCATAAAAATGGGCATTACTCTAGTTGTCGTTTTCTAAAGTCAAGTATTTA
>NC_142813.1:38726271-38748863 GCF_049724085.1 Artemia sp. Qi Xiang Cuo | reverse complement strand
TTTCACAACATGAAAACTTTGCCATCGACTAACAATAGCTCTGAATTTTGCAAGTCTATAAGATTGGATATAAACAGAAGAAAATCTAGAAAACAACAGAATGGTCAGTTGTCATTTATCAATCCAATTTTGTTGAAAATTAATCATGTTTCTTTTTTAAAAGCAAGTGATGGCAGTAATGACTTATGACTAGTATATTTGATTTATAATCAAATAGCAGCTTAAGTGTGAAACTGATATTTAAACATTTTTTATAGCCATAAATATAAAAAATTCGCATCATTAAAGGTCCATAAAAGGCTTAAAATTGAATTTATGAGTAAAGCAATTATTATATTTGGAAAAGCAACCTTGAACCATCAAATCAGAAAAGTTTCCAAGGTTGTCGTTTTCAGCTAGTTTATTGAGAAATTTTAGAATTCTACAGGATATGCAAAATATTCCTTATTAGGGGTATGTCAATGGAGCTATCACTATGATTTATGAAGCATAGTTGAAGGATAATATTGGGTAAGGTTTTAGGTATTTTGGCAAGTAAATTATTAGAAATATTCTGGTAATCTAGCACTTGATTCGAAGTAAAAGCTTAAGCATTTCCTGCAATGAAAATCACAGCTTTGTCTATTGCTGGAGATTAAAAAGAAAACTCTGTGACTGGTCAAATTCAGACAGTTCTCAATAAATTCAATGCTATTGTCAGTCACCAGCTAAATTTCAATGGCAAAAAATGCATGCTTAAATTGAAACAATAGGAGAATGATTTATATTAGAGTTGCCTATTGAATGTGGATTTGTATCATAGGCAGCGCGACAATGCTGCCTAAGTGAAGAACAGTGTGAGCACAATGTATTTTTTTTTCTCCATACCTGGGCACTTTGTATTGAAGAGTTGTCGTAGAAACTTTGAAAAGGGCTCATTCAATTGGAAATTGGAGTGGCTAGTACCCTTTTTAATACTCGAAAGTGATTGGAGGGCAACTAGCAACCCCCCACGCCCATCATTTCCCCAATCACATCCAATTAAAATTTTGAGATAGCCATTTTGTTCAGCATAGTTGATTTCCAGATAGAAAATATGTTTCTGAGGAGGACCCTCCAACACAATCCTCAGGGCACGGGATTTAAGTTATGCCCTGAGGGTATATAAGAACAATGTTGGTACAATGTATCATTTATAATGTTTTCCTTCAGATCAGGACACTTTGTATCAAAGAAGTTGTCGTAGAACTTCGAAAAGGGCTCATTCAATTGCAAATTGGAGTGGCTTGTGCCCTTTTTAATAGTTGAAACTAATTGTAAGGCAACTAACACCCCTTCCACGCCCACCATTTCCCGAAATACATCCAATCAAAATTTTGAGACTGCCATTTTGTTCAGCGTAGTTGATTTCCTGATAGAAATTATGTTTTTGAGGAGGACACTCCCCCACAGCCTTTAGGGCAAGAGTTGTAAGTTATGCCCTGAGGGCATATAATGTTTTTATATAAGGCTTTGTCGTAGAAACGTAAAAAAAGGCTCATTTGATTTAAAATTCAAAAGGATTGGGCCCTTTTTAATAGTCGAAAGTGTTTTGAGGGCAACTAGCCCCCCCCCCCAACGCCCTTCATTCCCCCCAACGCCCATCATTCCCTTAAACACATCCAATCACAATTTTGAGATACCCATTTTGTTCAGCATAGTTCATTTCCAGATAGAAAATATGTTTCTGAGGAGGACACTCCAACAAAATCCTCAGGGCAAGGGATTTAAGTTATGCCCTGAGGGCATATAAGAAAAATGTTGACACAATGTCTCATTTGTTATTTTTTGCTTTAGAGCGGGGCACTTTGTATCAAAGAAGTTGTCGTAGAAACTTCGAAAATGGCCTAATCAATTGGAAATTGGAGTGGCCCTTTTTAATAGTCAAAAGTGATTGGAAGGCAACTAAAACCCCTTCCACACCCACCATTTCCCAAAACACATCCGATAAAAATTTTGACATAGCCATTTTGTTCAGAGTAGTTGATTTCCAGATAGAAATTATGTTTTTGAGGAGGACACTCCCCCACAGCCTTCAGGGCAAGGGTTGTAAGTTATGCCCTGGGGGCATATAAGGTTTTTATAGAAGGCATTGTTGTAGAAAATTAATAAAAGGATCATTCTATTTGAATTTCAAAGGGCTATTGCCATTTTTCATAGTCACAAGTGATTGGCGGGCACCTAGCCCCCCCCCATGCCCCTCCGTCCCCCAAACCCGGCCAATCAAAAGTTTGAGATAGTCCTTTTGAACAGCGTGGGTGACTGTTTTGGTAATGAGGTCTTTAAGGTTGACAGCCCATCCCCCCCACAACCAACACGGCAAGGGTTGTAATTTAGGCCCAGGGCCTGGGGTCATAAGGTTTTTAATGAAGGCGTTGTAAGTGAAATTTAAAAAAATTGAAGTGAAAAGTTGATTTCCAGATAGAAATTATTTTTTGAGCAAGACACTCCCCCACAGCCTTCAGGGCAAGGCTTGTAAATTATGCCCTGGGCCTGGGGGCATATAAGGTTTTATAGAAGGTGTTGTCATTGAAACTTCAAAAAAGGCTCATTTGATTAGAAAATCAAAGGGCTAGTGGCCTTTTTAATAGTCAAAAGTGATTGGAGGGCAACTAGCCCCCCTCTCACACCAGGGCCGTATCCAGGATTTTTGTTCAGGGGGGGTTTTACCAATTTTTGACTTTTTTTTTGGGGGGGGGGGGGGTTTACTAATTTTTTACTCAGTTTTAGACTAATTTTAATTATTTTTAACTAGGTTTTACTAATTTTAGACTCGGTCAAAAATTTCGGGGGGGGGGGTTCAAACCGGGTACCCCCCCCCCCTGGATAAGGCCTTGTCTCACGCCCACCTTTTCCCCAAACACATCCAATGAAAATTTTGAGATAGCCATTTTATTCAACGTAGTTTTAAGTTCTGTAAATGAGGTCTTTGGGGATGACAACCCCCTCACAGCCCTCAAGTCAAGGGTTGTAAGTTATGCCCTGGGGGCATATAAAGTTTTTATAGAACGCTTTGTCGTAGAAACTTCAAAAAGGGCTCATTTGATTAGAAATTCAAATAGCTAGTACCCTTTTTAATAGTCGAAAGTAATTGGAAGGAAACTAACACTTCTTCCACACCCATCATTTCCCCAAACACATCCAGTCAAAATTTTGAGATAGCCATTTTGTTCCATGCAGTTAAAGTTCAGGAAATTATACCTTTGAACAGGACACTCCCCCCACAGTCTTCAGGGCAAGGGTTATAAGTTATGCCCTGGGGGCATATAAGTTTTTATTGAAATCTTTGTCATAGAAACTTGAAAAAGGGCTTATTCAATTGGAAATTCAAAGGTCTAGTGTCCTTTTTAATAGTCGAAAGTGATTTGAGGGCAACTAGCCTCCCTGTTTTGCCCACCTTTACCCAAAACACATCCAATCAAAACTTTTAGATAGCCATTTTGTTCAGTGTTGAGGATTTCCAGATAAAAAATATGTTTTTGAGGAGGACACTCCCCCACAGCCCTCAGGGCAAGGGTTGTGAGTTATGCCCTGGGGGCATATAATAGAACGTGTTGTTGTAGAAACTTCAAAAGGGCTCCTTTGATTGGAAATTGAAATGGCTAGTGCCCTTTTTAATAGTCAAAAGTGATTGGAAGGTAACTACCATCCCTTCCACGCCCACCATTTCCCCAAACATATCCAATCAAAATTTTTAGATAGCCATTTAGTTCCATGCAGTTTAAAATTCAGGAAATTATACCTTTGAGCAGGAAACTCCCCCCAAAGTCTTCAGGGCACAGGTTATAAGTTATGCCCTGGGGGCACATAAGGTGTTTTATTGAAATATCTGTTATAGAAACTTTAAAATGGGATCATTCGATTATAAATTCAATTGGCTAGGGCCATTTTTTATCGTAAAATGTGATTTGAGGGCACATAACCCCCCCCCTCTCACGCCAACCTTTTCCCCAAACAGATCCAATCAAAATTTTTAGATAGCCATTTTATTCAACATAGTTGAAAGTTTTAGGAATTAGGTCTTGAAGGATGACAACCCATCCCCCCACCCCACCCAACACACGGCCAGGGGTTTAATTTATTACCTGGGAGCCAGTAATGTTTTTTTATAAATCAAATTTGTAAAGACATCAAAAACGGCTTATTCAATTGAAAATTGAAAGGGCTAGTGCCCTTTTAATAGTTAAAGTGATTGAAGGGCAACTAACCCCCTCTCATGCCCACCATTTTCCCAGACACATCCAATCAAAATTTTGAGATAGCCATTTTGTTTAACGTAGTTGGAAGTTCTGGAAATTAGGTCTTAGAGGATGAGGGTTGTAATTTATGCACTGGCAGCATATAAGGTGTTTATAGGGAGATTTGTCATAGAAACTCAAAAAGGCCTCATTTGATTGAAAATCAAAAGGCCTAGTGCCCTTGTTAATACTCGAAAGTGATTGGAAGGCTTGACATTTTTATAGTAAAGATTGATTTGGGTATAATGTATTATTTTTTTGTTTTTGTTTAGACCAGGGCACTTTGTATCAAAGGAGTTATCATAGGAACTTCAAAAAGGGCTCATTCGATTAAAAATAAAAAGGGCTGATGCTTTTTTATAGTCGAAAGTGATCGGAGGAAAACTAATCCCACTCCCACACCCACCTTCCCATTTTACTTTATGTTTAAAAACTAAATGTTGCCATAAGATTAATTCAAAATGCACTCTGTTGATGCTAATTCCCAATAAGGCATCTTGGCAGTATCCCAAGAACAACTGAAAGTATTATGTTCAAACTTCCGGGGCTGCTTCTGCTCTTAAAATTTAACCAAATCAAAATAGTGTTAGTGTATCCAAGCTATCAAAGAAAGTAAACAGATTTTTTTGCAAATGGTATCAGGTTTTCAATTTCAGGTCAACTAGAGGAGGTATGAAACTAAATTAAGCGCTATTATTTGTGTCCAGATTTTTAACAGGGGGTATTTTGCTAAAAATTGCTGAAAAGTTTTCTCCAGCATACAAATAGCAGGCCAAACTATAAATTCTTAAAAAAACAGAATAATTTAAAGTATTATTTTCTTTTTCTCTGAAAAGACTATGCCAATATAAAACAAACAGAAATTAATTAAAAAAACTTTTTCCATAAAATAAGCTTTTCAAAGAAAAGTAAAGAACTCCATTAAACAAAAAACGAGCCACAAAAAAAAATCAAATAATCTACCAAGCTTGAAACTACCACAAATCAGCATTGATAAATAACTGAAACCCAAAACGAACAGAAATTACAATAAACAACCAAGTCAAACTCAAAACAAGCAGAAATTAACATAAGTTGGGCTCAAAACCCCTTATGCCTTCCCAAGGCCAGAACACAATTTGCACTTTATTGAAAAAAATACAAATGAACGTGCACTGTCAGTTTAATATATATATATATATATATATATATATATATATATATATATATATATATATATATATATATATATATATATATATATATATATATATATATATATATATATATATATATATATATATATATATATATATATATATATATATATATATATATATATATATATATATATATATATATATATATATATATATACTGATATTTAGTAATCAAAATGTTAATATTATTTGATTCATTAAAGTTATAAAAGTAAAAACCATGACCTATGAATAAAGTGAACATACCAATCAATGCCATTTTTTGTGACCTTTCTGAATATAATAGTTGCTTTCCTTGCAAAATTCAATTTTAAGCCCTTTTAGAACCCTTGACAATAATAATTTCTTTCTGTACTTTTTGGATGTAAAAATGGGTCAAAACATTGGTTTCAAACTTACTATTTTGTTATAAATCCATTTTGTTGCAGTTATATAATTCAAAAATGTTTATTTCTCATGACTAAGTTGAATAACAAAAAATCAAAACAATTCCGCAGTGTTTTCTTCTTATTCTGTTAGGCCACTTGAAAACTGCTTTTCACCTAAATATAAAAAAACATCAAAGCCAACAGAAGAAACATGGCTGATGGAAAACTGGAGAAATTATTTTGAATTTGTTTTATCCCACTTAATTTTGACAAATCAATGCTTGTGGATTATCTAACTTTAACAGAGTGGATTTTATGAAATAATAAGTTTGGGACCAATGTTATGACCATTTTTATACCCAAAAACCATAGAAAGAAATTATCATCTTCAACAATCCAAAAAATGCTTAAAACTGAATTTGCAAGGAAAACAATTATTATACCATATTCAGAAAGAGAATAAAAATGGCATCAAGTGGTATACTTCCTTTATTTTTAGTTCAATTATATGAACTGCTCCATATTTATTGTAGACTACATATTTAACATTTTTAGAAGGTTTTACCCTTGAGGTTCTACAGATGACATTAAAAAGAACAATCAGTCAGGTCTGTAAATATGTTAGTTAAGTGGTAAAAAAAGGATAGTCACTCATTTATTTTTTTTTGGGGGGGGGGATGATTATTATCTAGGCCTATGTTATTTTTAGAGATGTGTATTTGCTAATTTGAGTTTATGTTTTTTGTTATTGTTTTGTTGCAGGGGGGGGAGTAAATTTATGTTACTATATGGTGATTTGAATTAGCCTAGGCTATTGAATACTGTGCTGCATAGCCTTGTTCAGCCCATGATAAATGTCTATATATTATTACCATATGGGGGGGGAGGAAGTAAGCTACAGTATAAAGGGCTTCAAAACGTGTTAATTAGCCAATCCTACTATTTTTCAGCAAATTATGAAGTAAGAATTGATGGCTGTTTTCTTAACATGTTTCCTTCTCAAGAGCCCCAATTATGCATTAATACCAAAGTAATAGCCTAAAAAAAAGACTAGGCTACTTAGGCTTATAAAATACACCTAGGCCACCATGTAAAAAGTGGGGTAGCAAAGTAGCAATGCTACTTGGCAGTTTTTGTCCGAAAATACCATTCTTACATATAAAATATTTTTGCTCAAAGAAAAGCTGACAAAACACAAGTTGTGCTCTCCCATGCAAAAAGTGGGTTAGCATAGTAGCAATGCTACTTGGCAGTTCTCATGGCCTAGTAAAATTTGTTGGCATATTTTGTCTGAAAATACCATTGCTTCCACTATCCCCAATTTTTTGGGTATTTCCCAAAAAATAGGTCTTCTAAAAAAAAAAAATTGGTTCCCGAAAATCCCCTTTTGTTTGGGGTTACCACCCCTAATGATTTATCACTAGTGACAATCCACCCCTAGTAACTATCACTTTCACTTAACTTGACATAAGTTTTTCATGCCTTCCAAATTTTTTGTCTTAATTATTTACTACACATCAAATACCAGGCATAGATCATTGAATTACTGACCTTTCTTCCTATGCTAGTAAAAGAATAATGTTTATAAGGCTATAGCATTTCATCAAAAATTCTTTTGTGGCTTGTGATAAAGAATTTTATTTGAACTTGTTTAAATTCAGTGTAATTATTAGCATCAATACAAAGTTATTTTAGACAGCTGGACTGTTAGTTAATTTTTTTTTTTGATATTCTGTTTAATTTTCAAAGGTCTGAAAATATAAGAGTTAGATTGAAAAAGTATTCTAAAACAAAAAGGTAAAGCATGGTACCTATTTAGAGAGGAGGGATGGTATCTTGTGATAAATATGGAGATATTTTCATTATTGAGCTATAAACCTTTTTTAT
Source organism: Artemia sp. Qi Xiang Cuo (assembly GCF_049724085.1). Taxonomy (NCBI): domain Eukaryota; kingdom Metazoa; phylum Arthropoda; class Branchiopoda; order Anostraca; family Artemiidae; genus Artemia; species Artemia sp. Qi Xiang Cuo. Next base: position 38,741,153 of record NC_142813.1, on the reverse strand, counting down.
GCTCTTTCAAAATACAACTGTTGTTCCACTCAGAAATTAAATGGGCTCTTTAAGATGATAGCTTTTTTCTTATTTTCTTTTACTCTAGGTTTTGGGCATAATATATCCATCTTAAATACATAGTAATTAAACACGTGATAGATTAAAGTGTACTTGTGTATTATACCACCAACACTCAAGTTTATGCTGTGTAAAAGTTGAGAACAAACCAGTTGTATCTGTCTGCAATAAGAAACAACTAGCTTATGCTCAGTGGAAAATAAGTGGCAGGTAACAGAATACATTGGAATAATATACTTTGGGCTATATATTTGCTCATTAAAGGGGGGGTAGGTTAGTTTAGGTTGGGTTACACCCACCCCCACCCCCTAATGTACAAATATAAATACCCAATTTTTTTCTAAAATATAAAATTTTCAATTTTTTTAGGTGTTTGTCATTAGGATTAACCTAACTTCATTTCTTTTGTGTCAGCAGTATAAAACATAAGTCTGATTAAAGGAATTGATCTTTTTGTCAGGAATCTTCACTTTAAAAATTTGTTGAATTTTGCTTCAGTTGATATGTAAAAATTAAGTACTTTTCTCTTTTCTTTGAGAATTATATTTTGCATATAACCTTTTATCTTCAAATGTATTCCCCTTTTCCTCCCCTCATCATTTCTACTCTGGTCCCTCCCTGCAATATATTTGGTGGGCATCCATGCTTGATTGAGTGGTTCAACTTCAGTCTAGGATCTTTTTATGGCCTAGGAAAGTTGTTAAGTAAGTGAATGAAATTTTACAGAATATATTCTGCTCAAATTAGGGCACTAGAAATTTTTCTAAATGCCTAGGCCTCCCTCCACAACTTATAATGCTTGAGCAATTATTAGCCCTGTATGAAGGTTAATCCTTAGATAAAAACAAAAGAAAAAAAAATTGAGGGTAGAATTGAATTTGCCGGTCAAAACTTTTCCTAAATATAATTTTCTTACTATAGAAATTGACGACCTTATTCTCTTCCCCAGCAGGATACCTCTGCAGAGGGGAGGGGGGGGATTTAAGGGGAAAGGGGTAGAGTGTTTCATTATTTAGTTATAAATTAGATTAAGATACCACAAACTATATTTTTTTTATTTTCTTTTAAAATATAACTGTTGTTTTACTCATAAATTAAATGGACAATAACTTTTTAAGATGATACCTTTTTCTCTTATTTTCTGCAATTTAGTTTGAGTCTTATTTTCTTTTACTCTAGGTTTTGGGCATAATATATTCATCTTAAAATGCATAATAATTGAACAAGTCATATGTATTTTACTGCCAACACTCAAGTTTATGCTGTGTAAAAGTTGAGAACAAACCAGTTTTATCTGTCTGTAATAAGAAATGATTAGCTTATGCCCAGTGGAGAACAAGTGGCAGGTGCCAGAATACATTGGAATTATATAATTTGGGCTATATATTTGCTCATTAGGGGGGGGGTAGGTTGGTTTAGGTTACCCCCACCCCTAATGTACAAATATATAGCCCAAATTTGTTTCTAAAGTATCATACTTTTATCAAGTTTTGGTATTTTTAATTAGGATTAACCTAACTCCACTTCTTGAGTGTCAGCAGTATAATACATGAGTGCTGATTAAAGGAATTGATCTTTTTGCCAGGAATCTTCACTATTTAATTTTTTTTTGAATTTTGCTTCATTTGGTATGTAAAAATTAAGTACTTTTCTTTTTTCCTTGAGAATTTTATTTTGCATATAACCTTTTATCTTCAAATGTATTCCCCTCCTCCTCCTTACCATTTCTACTCTGGTGCCCTCCTGCAATATTTTTGGTGGGCATCCATGCAAGTTGTCAAATAAGTGAATGAAATTTTACAGAATAGATATTCTGCTCAAATTAGGACATAGGATTTTTTTTTAAATACCAAGGCCTACCTCCACAACTTCTAATGCTTCAGCAATTACCCCTGTATGAAGGCTAAGAATTGAAGTTGCCATTCAAAACTTTTCATAAATATAATCTTCTTACCATGATAATTGCAGAGCCTCTTAATAAGACAATATTAAGTTATAGATTATATTCAAATTTGAGGAATAGTTGATTAAAAATGAAGCAACCCCAAAACATGATTAATACAAAATTGTATATTATAGCTGAAAGTAAAAATTCAGTTATTATTAACAGCTTATTTTCTTGTAAAATTTTATATTATTTCCAGACTTATTTTTTTTTATAAACAGTTGGTCTTTATTTCTTACTCTGCTACCTGTGTTTGAAGAGTGATCAAACAGTTTGTGGTAATGAACTGTAAGTAAGTCAACCCAACTGGATCCAAAACTCTAAAAAAGAGCAAGTATAAAACAAAAAAGATTTGTTTTTGATATTCTTTTTTTTTACCAGGTGATGTATCTCTTCTCATGCTGCTGTTTTTTTTAAACTTGCTTGAACTAAAAGCTCATTGAGTTTCAATGTAGCTATGTGAAAATTTACTTTTAAGTTGTTATCCTTTGTCCTTATAGACAAATTTTTACTTACTCCTCTTCAATTGAGAGTGAATATCTGTCCAAATCTTGCACAAATAGCCAAATTCTCTCAAAACTGATAATTCATCAGTTGAAAGAATCTTAAAAAGGCTGGTAGCTATCAAGGTGTACACAAAGTTAAAGCAGGTAATGGAAAAGCTGGGACATGGAAGATTAGTAGCCTAAAACAGCCACACTAAAATATAGCAGCAATTCTGTTTATTTTGGAGATTATATTAGGGCAAAACTAATATCACAGCTCCATAATGTATATGACTGCCAGCAGGGCCATTATGTATGGGGAGAGGGGGGATGCCCCCCTGCAATGTTTTTGGTCACTCTGTAAAAAAAAAGAAGTTGGTTAAATCATGGTGCTTCATACAATAATTTTTCCTATGCCACTAAAATTCTTTGTTTGAATCAATAAAGATCACAAAAAAACTAACATGTCATCTACAGAAATTTTGAACTTGGTTGGTAAACACAGTTGTTTTAATGACTCCTTTGGTGATTTTACAGATGGTGCCACAATTTTCCATTTGGCTAAATAAACAGCATTAAAATAGTGACATGATATATACCGAAATCTGGTAAAATTCTACTTTAGCTACTTTTGCCTATCTTGGAAAGGGGTTAGGTTAGGAAAATAAAACTTTCAGGGATGGGTCTACAGGCTAAAGTATGTCCCAGGAATGTATTTTGAAGTACCTACCTCCACTCCTTCCTCTCTCTAGAGGATCCTGATTTTTGATGAACTTTAATAATCTGTGTGTTATAAAAGTGAAACCTTACAAAATAAATCTTCTGCTTAAATGAAGGGTACTGTTGTATTAGCTGGAACCCACACAATATATTATACAGGGAAGACGCTTAATGAACTAGTCAAACAGGTTTTTTTCAATATAGAATTAGATTACAAACTATAGGGGTGGGGGCTAAAATTCATTTCCAACAAAAATGATTATTAGGCCTATAATTTTTATTATAATGATTATTATATAAAGAGCATAAAAAAAGGCATTGAGTGGTATAATCACTTTAGTCATAACTCAATAATATGATTTGGTAAATATTTACCCTGTTATGTAGGCTAGGCAAATTTCAGGACCCTCTAGAGAGAGAAGGGGTTAAAATAGGTAGCCTAGGCCTACTTTAAAATACCTTCCCAGGACACACTTTAGCCTGTAGATCTATCCATGAAAGATTCATTTTCCTAACCTAATTTATAACTGCAAGTTGTACTAAGCTACATGTGTTAGCCTAATTTTCTGCAAATTTTACAGAGCCTATAATAATACTTTTTGCTCAAAGCAAAGCTGTCAAAACACAAGTTGTGCTGGTAAAATGTCTGCAGTTTTTGGAATTCTGCAACTGGCAGCTTAAGAACTTTTTGCACTCCTGCATCTAGGGCTATATTGGGGATAGCCTAGGCCTAGCCTATAAAGTGGACTGTATATCCATCCATTGGGGGGGGAGGTTAAAGTGTTGTCATGCAATTTTAAGCCTAAATATCAATTACGATTACTTTAATACACTTTCCAGGATATTTTAGTGACTCTTTCAAATCTGCACCATTACCATTTTTTTCAATATGATTTTTTTTAATTATAAAAAGATTTTTTAATAAAAGGAGAAAAAAAATTGAAATACCTGCAAAAAATCGACTCATCTTATATCTTTAGTACAATTGTTTCAAATTATGATGTCCAGTGTAAAATTCTAATGGAGCAGCCTTTTCCTCAGATTTCCTTGAAATCTTTTCGTCTGTAGAGAACATGGATGAAATTTATTTACAGCACTGTTGCCAGCGTGGCCTGGAAGAATTTACTAAATCGCATCTGTTTTTACTAAATGCTCCATGTTTTTTTTTGCACACCGTAATGCCTCGTCCACGCACTTTGAATTTTTATTTCGAAAATTCCCTTAAATTTGTTTTCAAAATAAAATTTCACTATTAAGACTAATTTCGATAATATTTACCATTTCTGAGTGAGCTAGAAATGACAATTCATTCTCACTTGTCAGTTGTTTTTAAAACGCTTATTTTAATTTTTGGTTACTATGGGTCGTGGGTCGCTTTTTTTTAATTTTTGTTACTATTGGTTTGAGCGGGTAATAACCCTGCAACCAAGATATGGGAAATTTTTTGTATAATTATAACAAAAATTGCAAAATATATTGCTCAATGGACACTAAATAATTTTTTGGAAGCTAATTTAGTTAACTTTTTACTGCAATTTACTTAAGATAATACCGACAAAACTTAAATATCTTTATTGGGTCTTTTGCCCCCCCCCCCCCAAATTTGATATATTTTTATCAATTTTGTTCAATGTCTGAGTTACGTCAAATCACTTTTATCTAGTCAAAATTTTGCATGTTAAATGCCACTCTTCCAACTTCCTTTAATACACATCTATTGATCCTTGATATGTAATAGAAAGTTCATATCCAATTTGACTGGCTCAATGATGTTGCGCTTACCGGTTTTTGAATTTTGAAGTGAAAAAAGTTTTTGAGACGAGTGGAAATAGCTTAATTTCTCTTGCTCCGAGAACTGGTTTTAGATTTCGAAGATTTTGATAACTGGATGTTGTGTAAAGCCAAGAATTCGGATATGATTTTGCTTAAGTTTTTCCATTCATTATCGTTTCTTAGCTTTCAGAATGTCTCGTGTATCCTAGAAATCAGTACAAGTGCCTTATAAATTAGCAAACTTTCTGTTTTAAGTTGCTCTGACAAACAATTTACAATGACTAATACTTTTTTCACTATATGCAAAGTTGAGGCAAAAGAGGCCAATTTGATTTGTTCCAGTAGTCCTTTTGCTTCACGCGCTGTCTCTCGAGCAGAACTATCAGAGACAGTGGTTAGCACAACTGCAATAGAATCAAATTTGACCTTAACCATGGAAATAGAGTGGAAATACAGGACAGGACCATACTTTCATTTTTATGTCCTTAGTAATTGAAGGGGAGGCCTATCTTATTGTTCAAGACGCATTGCAAGAACGACAAAAAGAGCTAAGTGGCTCTTTGCAGCAGTACTGTAAAATTACCACCATCACCCCTGCCCCTCCTGCGATCTTAGATAATATCTTGAAATATGCTTGTTGGATTGAAAGATAGGAAATAGCTTTATTCAATACCCTGTATTTATTCAAAAATATGACGGAAAAAAGTTATGAGAAAAAGACGAAAAAATGCAAGGAAAAAGGAAGTGGTAAAATTATTTCTTTAACGTATTTATTCATTAATACATTGCTTGTAACCTACACAACTTTTGGCTGCTAAATTTGATTGTAGATTTATAGTTGACATCCTATGCCAGATTTGTAGTCTCTGTTTTATAAGCGTTTTTACACAATGCTTAAAACAACACTCATTTACTACAAGTATACATTTCTTTTGTGCGTCCCATATTAGAGTATGCTTGTCCTGTGTGGCACCCTGGCCTCTCAAATGAAGCAACACAAAAAATTGAAAATGTCCAAAAGAGAGCTCTAAGAATTATTTTTAAAGAGGGCATGATACCATATTTGCATTTGTTAAATATTTCAAACCTAGAGACCCTCGAGAGACGAAGAAATAATTTGTGCCTCCGTTTTGGTAAGTTGGCACTTTTGAACCCCCGTACTGCAAACCTTTTCCCTGATTACCATGTACCTCATAGAAATCGTCCTCCACAAACTGTGTTCCAGCCTATCCCCACCTTATCTCCCATTCTTTGTACTACCTTGCGGTATAAGAAATCTTTTATCCCTTTTTTTACTGATATAAAAAATAGTGGTTAATTTGTACATAAATTTTGTCTTTTCTCTTATATAATAAAAGAAACAGCTCGTTTTTCTTTATGCTCTTTTTTTTGGTCCTTATCCCCTTTTTATGCTGTTTTTTAAACATTTTTTATTGTGTATATTATTTATTTTTTCAGTTTTGTAAGATTTTACCTTTTTAACTAGTTGCCATTTTGCAGTTTTTGATATAAGTGACAAAGGAATCATATAACATTCCGATATTTAATTATTTATTTATTTTTTTTTTTTTTTCATTGGTTGACAATTTTTTAGTTGTTGTGCTTTTGTTATGATTTTCTTGCTTGTTTGTTTTTTTATGGACTTCGAAATTCGAATTCGGCCCATCAGGGCTTATGATAGTAATTTCTCGAAATAAATATCTATCTATCTAAAAACACATCATTTATTCCATTTCACATTAACAAGTGATGACTTAAAACATTATTTACAGTAACAAAAAATGTTAATGGAATTGAATATTGAAATATATTTGTGAGTCACAAATCAAAATACTTTAGCATTCGGCATGTTGCTGGGCAAAATGTACCAATCTTATAGCTCCTTCGTTCCTGTTGCCCCCCATCTTAACAAGACATTCGTTAGACAGACAGTTCGTTAATATCAACTCAAGCTTATTATTAAGATATATATATATATATATATATATATATATATATATATATATATATATATATATATATATATATATATATAGTTAACAAAAACAGGATATTCAAAATTAACTTCTAATATTATAATCACGTCGACTTGTTAAACTACCAGAGTTCTGCATGTAAGAGAAGACTCAATACCCTCCCACTCTTCTTAATTTTCCCCAATCTAATGCCATTTTTTGTAATATCATCCCAGCCCGGTCCCTCACCCCTCCCCAGCATTCTTGAAGCAACGAATTAAACAAAAATTTACTAGCTACATTCCCTGAAATACGATTTTTATTTTTCCTCATATACCTTAGTTTTAGCAACTCTTAAAGTATAAATTAGAAAACTTGGAAATACACTTTTCTTATTTAAACGATAACACTTAAATTTATCTCTAATACACTTCACTTCTTAAGTCTTCCTGCTTTTACGTCAGTAATTGCCCCCCACAGCTCGAAAATGAAGTCATCAGTAAAACCAAAAGCTTCCAAGTCGGAATTATCGATTGCTTCGGCGAAATTCATGGTGTTTGTCTTATTTTGGCCCATCTCCCAAATTTGGGTTGCTGAAAAAGATTTATATCAATTTTTATGCTTTTATAGACAACTATAAATTATCACTTTGATGGATATGGATATTTCTCTGAGGGGAAAGGGTAATAATAGCATCCAAAGAAGATATTTGTTTACACCGTAAAATAAAAAAATTAATGAGTAAATAAAGTAGCAAAATCCCAACATCAAAGGAGAAAAAAGACACCAGAGTACTCCGTATCTCGTTTTAAATCTTCAGTTGACGACACTGGTGGCAGATTAAACCACTATCCTAATTTATGCTACTAAAATTCTTATTTGGCGCCTGCGTTATTGAAAAATCGACTACACCAAAATGTTATCTATGTCTTTTTACTTTTGTCATGTGGATTAATTTTTATGCGTGTACAGAAAACTTTCACTTCTCACTTCTTAGAAGAATATGGCAAGGGTAATATTTTCATGTCTAAAAGTATTCTTTGTAGTGCCAAAACATTTCAAATTTGTTTTAAAAAGAGAGGGATGGATTAATAGTTTTCACCAGTTTTTTTCCAAAATACAATCAACAAAATGATAAATTTGATGACACTTAAAAAAAAAACAGGCAAATTATCTGAAAAATATAGAAACGTGTGGAGACTCTTGTAACTCTGGACACCAAATCAGAACTTGAAAGTAGTAAATTTTTGGTAATTTGCTCTGTGATCAAGGGTGTCTCCAGGATTTTTGTTGGGGGGGGGGGGGGCTTTAGATAAAAAAAACCCATTTCCTTCGGATAAAGCTTTGCCTTTAATATCCACACTCATAAAATTAATTTGGTACAACTAGTTGGAAACGATGTCAGGAAAAGATTATTTTCAACAGTGGAAGAATACACAGTAGTGAAGTTTTTCTTAAGGCAGTAGCGTGGAGGGAGAGGGGTAAATTTTTCATTTTTCCAATGAAAATACCCAAAATAGCATGTTTCAATGAACATCCCCCCCCAATGTGTTTTTCAAAATATAGGAAGGGAAAAAAGAAACAGGGGGACACACCTCTTACCCTCTCCTAAATTGACGACCCTGTTTTAAGGGTATTTTGAAGTTGATCTGATCGTCTGGCTCTAAAATATTCTTCTAACGCTCTTTCGGTAATCGGTGCCATTGAAATGCATGAAAGGGTATTTGACTAGACATTATTCAAGTGCCAATAGTATGATACATTAATTTTTTGTCCATTCTCCAAAATCGAGAAAACTAAAACGAGTTTATATTACATTACCTTCTCGTATGAAAATTAGCAATTCTTACTTGGCATGAATAGATCCCTATGTGAGGGAAGGAAGAGTATTAATGGCACTAAATAAAAAGTCCCTCCTTCAGAATCACTTCGTGACTCAGTAGTCTTTTATAACCTATAACAACCGCTCTAGGTGTTGTTTCAGCATCATAGAGTGCTGTTTTGCCCATCATCAAACAGTTCGTGGTAACAAACTGTAAGTGGAGCGACCTGGCTCAATAGTAACCGAAACTCTAAAAAACGCTATTTTGATACCAATGGATACATCAAAAGAATCAGATTTTTATGCTGATTTCAAATATGTACGTTTTTAAGTTTAGTCCTACCCATCAAAAGTTACGTGCTGAGTAAATTTGCCTGATTTTCGAAAAGAAGGGGAAATACCCCCGAATCTTAATTAAAATTACACCATCAGATTCAGCGTATCAGAGAACCCTACTGTAGAGTCTTCAAGATCCTATCTGCAAAAATGTGGAATTTTGTATTTTTTGCAAGAAGAAACATCACTGATGCATGTTTATTTGTTTGTTTTTTTTTTTCCAGGGGTGATCGTATCGACCCAGTTGTCCCAGAATACTGCGGGAGGACTCATTCGAATGGAAATTATAAGTTCTAATGCCCTTTTTACGTGACCCCAAACGGTGGAGGGCAACTAGGCCCCCTCCCTTGCTCATTTTTTCCCAAAGTCACCCGATCAAAAGTTTGAGATGGCCATTTTATTCAGCATGGTCGAGAAATATAATAACTGAGGATGACTGAATCCCCCCCAGTCCCCGGGCGAAGGGTTATAAGTTATGAGCTTTGCCCACTGTTGAAAAAGAGGAGGGGTCATTGGGGAGTATCCAGCCGTGTTCAGGGGGGATTTTTTCGGGGCGGGGGGGGTTGGTGGTTACGGAGGAGGGTCTTTTCAGAGGGGTAGTGACAGTGCTATGTAGGCGGCGCCAGATTTCCCAGCATTATTTAAAAAACCAATCAGAAATTAAATAAAAAAACAAGTTTTTCAACTGAAAGTAAGGAGCAACATCAAAAATTAAAAGGAACAAAAATTATTACGTGTATGATTGGGTTCTCCCCCTAGTCAATACCTCGCTCTTTAACCGGAAGTTTTTTAATAATTTAAAAATATCTATTTATTATTTTTTTATTTGACTGTTTTATTTTGGGTTCATTTTTAAATAATTTTAAAACGATCCGAAACTTCGAGTAAAGCGCAAGGTATTGGCTTGGAGGCGAACTCCCTTATATACATAATGAAAACATACAAACACAGAAAATCGTTACGTAATTTAATTTTTAAGTTACGTATATTTATTACTAATAAAACGTTCGTAAATAAAATTAAACAACTTTTGAGAAAGCCATTTAACCAAAAAAGTAAAATTAATATGCAAATTTCATTTTGATTATTCATGTACGGTGAACCAAAATCAAAACCAGTATTAATTTAAAAACGTTCAGAAATTAAATAAAAAAAAGAAGTTTTTTTTTAACTGAAAGCAAGGAGCGACATTAAAACTGAAAACGAACAGAAATTATTCTGTATATGAAAGGGGCTGTCCCCTCCTCAATGCCTCGCTCTTTACGCTAGAATTTGACTCTTTCTCCCAAATCTGTTTTTTAAACAATCAAAAACTTTAGCGTAAAGAGCGAGGCGTTGAGGAGGGGACAGCCCCTTTCATATACAGAATAATTTCTGTTCGTTTTCAGTTTTAATGTCGCTCCTTACTTTCAGTTAAAAAAAAACTTGTTTTTTTATTTATACGTTGAAGGACCTCTCCACCCAGAAAATTTTGGGAAAGGACCGGTGTGCTTATAAGAAAAATGACATCTTATATATTTAATGAGATCTTAATATAATTTTCTTATAAAATAGATTATGCGTATTATGATATGCGTCGATTTTTATGGATTTCGGAAGATATTTTCTGGAGAAATAATATCTTGGCAATGTATTTTATAAATTATGCATTTGAAAAATCTAACGTTTTCTTAAAAAAAAAAATAATTATAAACTTTTTACGGAATACTAAAATAAAAAAATAAAAATGTTAATTTATTGATCTTTAATTAAAATAATAATATAAAATAAAAGTTTTTTTACAATATATTGAAACAATAAATAAATAAAACCTAAAATAAAAAAATAAAAACAGTTTCGGTTAGGCATTTATAAATTTTCATTGAAAAAAAAAATTATTAATATAGCAAACAGGGATAAAAAATTAATATTTAAAATTTATAAAAAAATTTAGGAATTTTTTTCAATAAATTTTAATTAATTAAATTTAAAATATTTTATTTTTTATTAAATTTTAATTCTTTTAAAATTTAATGAATTATTATATTTATTAATAAAATATATCATTTTAAAAATATTATATTTTTTAACAATTGTATTAAAAAAACAAGTTTTATCAATTGAAAGTAAGGAGCAACATTAAAACATAAAACGGACAGAAATCGTTGCTTATATGAGAGGGATCGCACCCTCGTCAATGCCTCGCTCTTTGCGCTAAAGTTTGAATTTTGTCCCAATTCTTTGAGAATGCTTCCTGATTCACAAAGGCCATTTAATTAGAATAAATAGCTCTTTTAAAAGTACTAACAAAAACTTTAGCGTAAAGAGTGAGGTATTGATGAGCGGTGATAACCCTTCATATAAGTAACAATTTCTGTTCGTTTTAAGCTTTAATGTTGGTACTTTCAGTTGAAAAAATAGTTTTTTTTTACAGTTTCTGATCGTTTTTTAAATAAAAAATGATGCTTGAAAACCCGGCTCCCCTCCATGGAAAATTCCTTTTCCCCATGAAAAGAACCTCCCACGTAAGCCCCCCTCCCTACCTCCCCCCGCCACATGGTACCGGTAACAATCTTTTTACTACCCCCTACTCCGGAGTTTATGCCCACACTGGGCAAAGTTACGAACGTGCAGCCCTTAACCCGTGACGGTAGAGGGTTAAGTCATCCTCGAAGACATAGTTATTGAATTTTTCGACTATGCTGAACAAAATGTCTATCTCAAAATTTTGATCGGGTGACTTTGGGGGGAAATGAGCAGGGGAGGGGGCCTAATTGCCCTCCAGTATTTTAGGTCGCTTACAACGGGCCATAAAAATTTTAATTTCAGATGAAATGAGTCCTCTCCCAATCTTCTACGATCACTGTATCGATATGATCACCCCTGGGGGAAAAAACAACAAAATCGTCCACATTTTTTGTACATAGGAGCTTGAAACCTCTACACTATGGTTCTCTGGTATGCTGAATCTGATGAATGGATTTTCATTCAGATCACTTGATGTTTTGAGGGTGTTTCCCTCTGTTTTTGAAAAATGGATAATTTTTCTCAGGCTCGTAAATTCTGATAGGTACTATTAAATTTGAAAAATTTTACATATTTTGCATAAGCATCAACATTTGATTCTTTTGACGTACCTATTGTTATGAAGACTCTGTTTTTTAGAATTTCAGTTACTATTGAGCCACATCGCTCCTTACTTACAGTTTGTTACCACGAACTGTTTGATTACATTCGAAACTAATAATAAATAAAAAAGAAAAGAGCCTTATAAAAAAAAAACATTGCGTCAATATAACCTTTCACTGGAGAAAAATCACAATGACATGATATCTAAACAGTCTTCTTTTTTTGGCTCTAACACAAAATAAAAACGCACAGAAAACAATTTTATTTAAACATAATATTCAGACAAAAAAAAAATCATAAAATAAAAGTGTATGCATATGCTCGTTAATAGCATTAAAGAGTTTGGACCGACTGTGGACGTCCCCGTGTTGGTATTGTTACTGATATAATACTGGAAAATAAGCTAAAATTTTCAAAGTGCTTATCAAAAAATCAAACTGATCTTTTAGATAAGCATTCTGAATCGCTTAAAGACAACCCACAGAGGTTGTTGAAGTTTATAAAAAAAGAAAAAAAAGTGAGATGTGCAACCACGAAAAAACTCCAACACTCGGACATGAGTGGAAATCGTACTTTAGCTCTCGCCAGACCCTGAGCTGGAAATTAAATTTGAACAAGAACTAGAGTCCCATTTACGGTGCACTTTGAATAATATTGTGTTTGTTGTGTCGGTGTCACAGATTCGGTATTTGGTGCGAAAATTAAAAAAGAAGTACTCAATAGGTGCTGATCATATTTGCGGCATGAATCTGGTTTTCGGTAGTGAGTTTTCACCATCTAGCTGTTTTGTACCAGATAATATTTAACTCTGGTTTAGTGGTCCGATATCTTCTGCGTTGGCCTAATAACGCCAGTGATTAAAAAGGAAAAATATCCAAGAAGTTGCTCTTCATATCGGCCAATAATCGTCATGCCGGTTTTTTGTAAATTACTTGAGCTCCTCCTCATTGACCAGATTAATCAATTATGTAGTTCCCCATATTTTCAGTTCGGATTTTAAAAGGGTTAGTCTGAACATGTACATTGTCTAATTGCAAACCTTCTGCTTGATTCCCATGAGTCAGATGAAACACTATAATTTGTGGGACATGATGTCCGAAGAGCTTTCGACTCGGGTATTCACGCACAAATTTTACTTTCTGCTTCTAAGTTTTGCGTCAATCGCTCTATTATTGTTGTTTTTTGGAAATTGTATAGTAATCTGAAAGTGAAAACTAAGGTGCCACAGGGTCATCATTGTCCGAAAGTCTCCAATAAAGTGATTCCTATATGGAAAGGTATTCGGCAGGGAGCAATCACATCGCCCCCACTGTATAATAACAGCATTATTAAACCTCAGTAGTCATTTTTGATATGTTGCATTTATGATGGTATTGAAATTTCACTTGTCAACTATACTGATGACATTTTAAATATTGGCAGGTCCGTGTCGTAGACTAAGATAACTATCGTATTCTGAGCGTGCAATATGAGAAGATAGGCTTAGCCTTCAACCCATCAAAAAGCGAGATTATAGTATTTAGCCGTAAAGCTATAGAGCCTGGTTCAGTTACCGCTCGTTTTTGGTGATACAGAGGTGGCTTCTGCCGAACAGCTAACATAGCTTGGCCTACCGATTGCATCAGAGATTGAGTCTATGCGCAAACTACTTATCTCGAGTTTCTCTGAGAAAGTTCGTAAGGAGTATGATATGCTGGTATTGTGTAAACGTATGCACAATCGCCTTGTCCTAGCAAGGCTCTATTGCGATACGCACGATCCGTTCAACGTTTTTCAAATATGGAAAACATGTACTGAATCTTCCCCTGTGGATGAAAAACTCGCGAGTTTCAGAAAAGTATAAAATAGCAGACGCCTTTGAAGTGGTTAAAGACCGAATTAGCCGGTTCAAGCGCACATTAGATCCATACCACACTATGTATCGCACCATAGTACCTGACTAGTGGAGCTCTAAGTTTATTGTACACTGTTAGACGTATGTCATTTATTATTTTTATGTGTGTGTTTGATTTTGTTTTTATATTTTTTAATTATTATAATTTAAAAATAAATATATTTAATAAATAAAAATATTTAAATAAATAAATAAAAACTTTTCTGAAAAAAACAAAAAAAACAAAAAATTCTGAAAAAAAAAAAAAATTAATAAAAAAATTAAATAATATATTAAATTATTTTAATTTTTAATTTTAAAAATATTATTTACATAAATTAAACTTATTAATATAAATAAATATTTATAATATTAAATGTTTTTTTTTAATTATAAATAAAATTAAATATTTTTTTTGATTATTATATAAAAAACTAAAAATATATAATTAAAAATTTTATTTATGAAATTAATAATTTGAAAATTTTTAAATGAATTAAATAAAAATAAAAACTTAAAAAAAAGAAAATAAAAATTTATTAGGGCTGAAATCCTCTGGGAGGAAGACTCAAATAAAAAGACACAATAATTCAACTTTTCATTTCTTTTTTAGCCTAGTTTCGTTCTTGAAAATAAAAACGTACAAATTCATCGTGATGTTAGCGGCACGTGCGCACGTACAAACATAGGTAAACCACGACAAAACACTACTGAAATAGTCCAACTCTTGCATTTCAATGAAAGAAATCCAAAATGAACTTTGAAAAATCAAGAGAATGTAACTGTGACAAGGTAAATCACGACA
>NC_142813.1:38354469-38416969 GCF_049724085.1 Artemia sp. Qi Xiang Cuo | reverse complement strand
GGCTAAGAAACCTAGCTCAGAAAAGTCGAAAATAGCAAACTACACATCCCAAATCATATGTATCAGACACTACACACCTATGAAAGACTAAGAAATCCAACTCAGAAGAGCCCGAAATAGTAATTTACATACCCCAAATCATATGTTTCAGACAGCATTCACCTACGAAATACTAAGAAACCTTAGCTCAGAAAAGTCTGAAATAGCCAACTACTCATCCCAAACTCGAAGTTTCAGACAACAAACACCTATGAGTGACTAAGAATCCTAGCTCTGAAAAGTCCAAAAAGCAAACTACACCTCCCAAATCATAATTTTCTGAAAGGAAACACATATGATAGGCTAAGAAATCTAGCTCAGAAAAGTCGAAAATAGCAAATTAACCATCCCAAATCATAGGTTTCAGTCAACACACACCTAAGAATGGCTAAGAAATCCAGCTCAGAAAAGTCAAAAAAAATAGCAATCCACACACCCCAAATCATAGGTTTCAGAGACCACACACCTACGAAAGACTAAGAAATCCGGTTATGAAAAGTCGGAATTAGCAAATTACATATCCCAAATCATAGGATTCAGACAACACTCACCTATGAACGGCTAAGAAACCTAGCTCAGAAAAGTCAAAAATAGCAAACTAGTCATCCCAAACTATAGGTTTCAGACAACAAACACCTATGAAAGGCTAAGAAATCCAGCTCAGAAAAGTCAAAAGTAGCAATCCACCCATCCCAAATCATAGGTTTCATAGAACACATGCCTATGAAAGACTAAGAAATCCAGCTCAGAAAAGTCAAAAATAGCAAACTACATATCCCAAATCATCGGTTTCAGTCAACACACACCAACGAAAGACTAAGAGACCTAGCTCAGAAAAGTCAAAAATAGCAAACTATTCATCCCAAACTATTGGTTTCAGACAACATTCACCTACGAAATACTAGAAAACCTTAGCTCAGAAAAGCCTGAAATAGCAAACTATACATTCCAAATCATAATTTTCTGACAACGCATACCTATGAAAGGCTAGGAAATCCAGCTCAGAAAAGTCGAAAATAGCAAACTACACATCCCAAATCATAGGTTTCAGACAGCACCCACCTATGAAAGACTAAGAAATCCAACTCAGAAAAGTCAAAAATAACAAACTACATATCCCAAATCATAAGTTTCACTCAACACACATCAACGAAAGGCTAAGAAACCTAGCTCATAAAAGCCTGAAATAGCAAACTACTCATCCCAAACTATTGGTTTCAGACAACATTCACCTAGGAAATACTAGGAAACCTTAGCTCAGAAAAGCCTGAAGTAGCAAACTACACATCCCAAATCATAGGTTTCAGACAACACACATCAACGAAAGACGGGTGCTCGGGGAGTGCGTTTGGGGGTCGGGGGGTCCGTTGAGGGTGGGTGGTCGTTTGGGAGGGGGGGGGGCCGTTTGGGGCCGGGGGTAGGGCCTTTGGGGGTCCGGGGTGGACTTTGGGGGGTCGGGGTGGGCCTTTGGGGTGCCCGTAGGCTGTTTGGGTGCGTGGGGGTCATTTGGGGACGGGTGGTGGGCCTTTGGGACCCCGTTGGTCTTTTGGGAGCTCGCTGTGCCTTTGGGGGGGCCCGGGGATGGCATTTGGGGGTCTGGGTGGGCCTTTGGGGCGCCGGTGGCCCTTTGGGAGCTTGGGGGGCCTTTGAGTGTCCGGGGGACAGTTGGGAGCCTGGGGGACATTTGGGGCCTGGGGATGGCCTTTGGGGGTCTGGGTGGGCCTTTGGGGGACCGGTGGAGGGCCTTTGGGAGTTTGGGGGCTTTGAGGACCGGGGGCTTCCTTCGGGGTTGGGGTAGGAGGATTGGAACCCTTTGGGGTTGGGTTAGAGGACCTCACAACACTGTTCAAATGAAACTTGTGTATTATAACGACCACACTCAAATTCTCTTCTAAAATCTCTTCAAAAATCTTCTTTTAAAATGTCTCTATCTGTTTCGCCGAAATAGTTCCATAACCTGTCTAAAACGGTTTCGCCCAAATAATCCCTAAACGTAAATTCAGCGTGTTCCTTTGTTATTGGCATCTCTGCGCTAACACATTTCAAATTAATATGAAACCTTTTCGCGCGCTAAAACAATTCATCGCTAAGATGTTTCTTGCCTAATTGTTTCCATGGCCTTTGGTTATTAATATCCTTTGGAGTTCGACCAGTAGAACTGTTCCCGAGGCAAAGACATTAATGATTTGGATCTATTCCTGGAGAAATGTTTCTAGGCGAAAATTTTTAAAGTCTGACAGATGATGTCATTGATTGATTGATCTGTCAAGAAAGGGGAAATTAATTTGTTGTTTCTAAGGGGAATTATTGATTCACGATAGGTGAATTGAGGTCGACAGCACAGGTGTTCTGACTCGTGACTACACCACGTGGTTTATGGTTTTCTCAGTGAGAAAGTTCCTGTTTTTTCAAATTGTCACTGACAAAAACCATAAATCATCCATAACCATCAATTAAAAAAACCATAAATGTTACAAAATTCTTGTTTTTTCAAGTTATAAAATTCCTGTTTTTTAATTCTCACTTAGAAAACCATAAACCACGTGGTCCTGTCACCCTGTTTTTCAAATTCTCACTGACAAAAACCATAAAACATCCATAATTTGATGTTGACATCCGAGAAAAACATCAAATAAATCGAACAACACACATAACCATCCATGAAAACAACCATAAATGTGACAAAATTCATGTTTTTCCAAGTGAGAAAATTCCTGTTTTTTCATTCTCACTGAGAAAACCATAAACCACGTGGTTCGTACGGGATCAATAGGGTCCTCTCTACTGTTACTTTTTCAGTTCTGTTTATGTTTGTCAATGGTGCCTGATTCCTTCCTTTGCGGAACGGTAACTTCGATTCTTAAACGTGGAAGAGACCTTTTTAATTGCAGTTCATATAGGCCCATCACTGTTGCTTGCAATATTATTTCAAGGTCTTTGAATATTTTCTGCTCCTATATATTGTTGAACGAACTGTGAAAGACTAAAACTAATTTGTATTTCAACCTTGTATTGGCTGCCAATATGCGCATAAGGTTTTAGCTTCAATTCTTTATGATGCCCAGTCTAAAGGTTGTGAATTACATATTTGAGCTTTGGATTCGTCTAAAACTTTCGATAGTATTTGCCATGTACCAATGTGGCAATCTTTGTCAGAGTTAGGAGTGAACCTTTCTGTCATACATGTACTTAAATTTTGGTATAGTAATTCGTTTCATCGTTTAAAATCTGGTACAGGGTACTGCGGTAATATACCAGTTCAATCCGGAGTACGACAGGGTGGAGTGCAATCACCTTATCTATTTGATGCTTGCATTCAAAATGTATTATTAGGAACCAAGCCTTCGTATTTTTATAATTTATCTGATGTGTCTTATATTGCGTATTTGGACGACCTGCTAGCTTTAAGCCGAACCAAGTCTATTTTGGCATTATCGGTGCAACATATTTCTATGATCTTTCGGGATGTTGGTCTGTTTTTGAATTTTGATAAATGCGAATATTTTATTTTCAATCCCAAATTATCAGCTCATAATTTGTCCTAACTTTATTTACTATTATGTATTTACACAGATGTGTTTACAACACATCTTAGTCTATTAATTATCGTCGTGCTTAGTTATTTGCTTCCTACTCAAGCCAAGATAATGCCTCTACTACAATCTCACTCATCTTATCAACTTTCTTATAAAGGGGATGAATTAAAGTTTCCTTAAGATCACTAGGTGCCTACCCTAATCAAAAATTACGTTCATAATCATCAGTAATTTATCTCTACTCACTCTACCGCCATATTTCAAAAACTCATATTAGGAATGAAGCCTTCACATTCACTTTTTTGCGACTTCAAGTTCTGAGAGGAAATGTTAAAGAAAAGTTGCAGATTGGATTTGATAAAATTGTACCTAACCGCGGAAAATATTCACGCCGAGCTTTAGCTAAAATGTTTTCTACACATTGTGACCATTCTGTCTTGTTTTTAAGTGGAATGTATTCGTTATTGAATAAGAATGATTTATTGTAAAGATAAAAATTTTTTACTGTACATGTCCACTTCATATTGTAATGCACGTATTATTAAAAGTATGGTGCTACTGAAATTTTTATTTATTTATTTATTTTATAACCCATCAAATATACAAAGCAATTACATTAAAAAAGCAATACATGAAAAAAGCAATGCAATACATTACCTAAAAAAAAAGAAAAAAAAAGCAATACATTATCCAATCGTTTGAATTGCTTAGTAATAGTTTAACTAGACATGCCTTTGTGTCCCTAGGCCCAAACCATAATATTATCCGTGTGTTTTTGTCATCAAGCAGTTCGTGGTAACGAACTATAAGTAAGGAGCGACCCGGCTCAATAGTAACCAAAACTCTAAAAACTGGAATTTTGATACCAATAGATGCATCAATAGAATCATAATTTTATGATGATTTCAAATATAAAAGTTTCGTTAAGTTTAGAAAATTACACCATCAGATTTAGCGTATCAGAGCATCCTACTATAGAAATTTCAAGCTCCTACCTGCGAAAATGTGGAATTTTGCATTTTTTTCCAGAAGGAAGATCACGGATGCGTGTTTATTTTTTTTTTTCCAGGCGTGATCTTATCGATGCATTAGTCCTAGAATATCGATAAAGGGCTCATTAAAACGGAAATTAAAAGTTGTAGTGCCGTTTTTAAGTGACCGAAAAAATTGGAGGGGGACTTAGCCCCCGATTTTTTTCTCGAAGTCACCCAATCAAAATTTTGAGATAGCCATTTTGTTCAACATCGTCGAAAATGTAATAAATATGTCTTTGAGGATGACTTAATCCTCCGCAGTTCCCGGGGGAAGGGCTGCAAGTTGTGAACTTTGCCCATTGTTTACATATGGTATTGGTTAATGGGAAGCATAAAGACGTATCAGGAGGGATTTTTTTTCTGGTGGGGAGGGGGGTTTGAGGAGAGGGTTACGGGGGAGGATTTTTCCATGGAGGATGTTTCCTTGGGGGCAGGGACATTTCTATGAAGGTGGTGTCGGATTTCCCAGCATTATTTAAAAAACGATCAGAAATTAAATAAAAAAACAATTTTTTTTCAACTGAAAGTAAGGAGCAACATTAAAACTTAAAACGAACAGAAATTACTACGTATATGAAGGGGTTCATCCCCTAGTCAATACCTCGCCCTTTTTGTTAAAGTTTTTTTTTATTAGTTTCAAAAGAGCGGTCTATTCTAATTAACCGGCCTTTGTGATTCAGGGGTTTGTGATTCGAACAAAATTCGAACTTTAGCGTAAAGAGCAAGGTATTGACTAGAGGGCAAGCTCCTTAATATACCTAATAAAAATATATGAATACAGAAGTTCGTTAGGTAAGTCAATTCGTAAGTTACGTCAGAACAAAATTTCGAGAAAGCCATTTAGCCAAAAAAGGTAAAATTAATAAACAAACTTCGTTTTAATTATTCATGTACGGTGAGCCAAAATCAAAACTGCATTAATTCAAAAACATTCATAAATTAAATAAAATAAATAATTTTTTTTAACTGAAAGTAAGGAGCGACATTAGAACTTAGAACGAACATAAATTATTCTGTATATGAAAGGGGCCGTCCCCTCCTCAACGCCTAGCTCTTTACGCAGAAGTTTGACTCTGTCACACAACTTTCTTTTCTAAAACAATAAAAACTCATTGAAAATTCCTGCCAGAAAATTTCTTGCAAACAATTCAGCCAGAAAAGTTCTTCTTAGAACACTTTCATTTGAAAAGACCTTAATATCTGATTTATTTCAGATCATGCCGGAATTCTCTCCTCCGTGGAAAATGTTTCATCACAATTACCCCCCCCCTCCTTCAGAAAATTCCCCCGCTGAGAATTTATCCTAAGAAAAATCTCCCCTCCCCTAAATTACCCCGGAAAAAATCCCCGGATAATTACTATTAGCTGTAAAATTGACATATGTAAAATTGACTTGGCAAACAGAAAGTAAGTCAAATAAAATAGAATTTGAATAGGAATTCTGGCGAATTCCACCAGTGTAAAATATTTCCTGAAAAGATCACCCCCACAAATTTTTCATGGAGAAATTTCTCTTAAGAAATCCCGCACAGAAAATTCACCCCCCCCCCCGCCCCCGAAAAATGTTTGTATGCTTCCCAATAAAAAAATTCTGAAGATAAACAATGTATACATTTGATAACTTAGTTTTTTTCTCCAGGGGCTTTGGGGTCATATTATCCCAAAGGCATAGTTATTAGACCTTTCAACTATGCTCTATAAAGTGGCCATCTAAAAATTTTGGTCAGATGACTTCGAGGAAAGTTGCAGGGGGGCTAGTTTCTATTTCGTTTTTTTGGTTACTTAAATAGGGCATTATAACTTTTAATTTTCGTTCACCGAGCCATCGCTCGATATTGTAGGACCATTAATTTGACAAGACCGTACCTGAAAAAAAAAGCAAAAAAAACAAATAAACACACATGTGATCTTTCTTTTGGTAAAAAAAGAAAAAAAAAATACAAATACCACATTTTATCAAATGGGAGCTTGAAATATCTCCTATTGAGTTTTCTGATATGCTGAATCTAATGGTGCAATATCCAATAAGATTCTTCGACGTTTCTGGGGATGTCCCCCTTTTTTCAAAAATAAGGCAAACTTTCTCAGGCTCGTAGCTTTTGACGGGTAATACCAAACTTAATGAATCTTATGTATTTAGATTCTGCTTGAAAAGCCAATTCTTTTGAAGTATCTATTGATATTAAATTCCAATTTTTAGAGTTTCGGTTGCTATTGAGTGGAGTCATTCCTTACTAACAGTTCGTTACCATGAACTGTTTGACTTATAACCCTTCTAATATCTTTATTAAACTAGTAATTATTGATAATATCATGTTTCGGCAAAAATCAGTCAAGATTTGCATCATATCATCAATAAATCTGTTGAGTTTGTTTGTAAAATATTTTGTAAAGATCAATTATTTTGAAGGAAATGACAGATTGGGAATGCGGACAAAATCTACAAAAATATGACAGATTGGGAATGCGGACAAAATCTACAAAAAATGAAATTTTGAAGAACCTTAATGGCCAGAAAAAGGTTTCAAATCTAGGAGAATTTCCAGTATTGTACCTGTGAGGGTTTACGACGGAAAAACTACCGTTTTTTTTTTTTATACTTGGAACATGTATCAGACTTTTGTGGCATGAAACCATAAGATCTAGTGGCTTCTTATAAGATCTAGCGGGAAATCTTATAGAATCAAAAACACCGTCTATGGATTTTTTAGGGAAAAAATTCCAACAGTTAACGGATAATAAAAGGCACTAGAAGAAACACTGGGGAGCGACTTATCAATTTTTTATTCATATCATTTTCATATAACAAGATTCTACAAGAAATTCCTACATTTCAGCAATCTGAAACTTAAATGCAATCCAATATAATAGATGATACTATGATAGTGATGCAAGGTTGGTAAATACGATGAACCTTTCTGTTTTAGAATTAGTGATGCCACTGTCACAGTAGTCGTGTTAAACATCACAGGTCTTTGAAGCCTTATAGTAGAGTTTTAGAGGTTTATGTGCTGAAGGCTCAGTCATAGTAATGACTGAATTTTTAATCCTTGGCAAACTGGTTGAAGATGTTGGTTCACAATTACCCATTGACCCAAAATAAATGGAGAATTTTACAACAAACAGTAGTTTGCTTAAGTTGAAGTGAAACAGTTGCTATAGGTGGTGTCTACAGAATGACATAGCTTTGAAGCAGCTATCAGACAGCTGTTAGAAACCTGGAATACTTGGTTTTTGTCATTGTTTATTGTTGAGGGATCTTCCTGTTTTTCTTGATAAAATATTGAAGGGTTAAAATTAAAATCTAATTTATTTCTCAGCAAGGAAAGAGGAGTGAAAAATGAATTTTATCAATCCTCTAAAACAAGGATGTATCAAGAACTTTATTTGAGGGAGGGGGGATTTGGTTTCAGGGACTTCAGAAAAAAACTTTAAAAATATATAGAAAATGTTTTTCTATGAATTTTTGTCACGTGTTTGTGATTCAGATAATTTTCCTTTTTTTCAGGAGGAGGGTCAAAGGAGGATCAATCAAAGATTTTTGACGAGATAAAACACAATTTTCAAGACTAAATTTGTTGATATATATGTAACTTAATTTAAAATATTGGGTACGCGGACTTATGCTTGGACATTATTAATTTTATTGAAGCATCCACGTTGGAAATGTCCAATATAGTTTACCAACAACCTCTTCCCCCCTAAATATATAATTTGACCTTCCAGCCCAAATTATATATTTCCCATTTTAGCCCCGAAGCCACGCCACACCGACATGACGGCGGCGAATGTGTGATCTAGTATCGGCGGCGGGGCACCACCAGGGGTGCCGAAATTTTTTTGGCAGCGCGCCGCCAATTTTAGACTGGCGTTGCCCCACGGCGCGCCGATTTTTCTGATTAAAAATAATAATAATAATTCCACTTCACCAAGCACGTTCAACCTCGATTTTAGTAAGGATTTTTAAATGGTTGGCTAAAAACATACAAGAATAGTATGACAAAACAGGAATTTGTTGAGCAGTGCGGAAACTGTTTATGTTCACCGTCGATCAGACCAAGTAGAATTCTCATTTTAGCCACTAGATCCAGGGAAACCTATGTTGTGTTTATGTTTAACATCGCATTGTTCCTATAAAATCCCGTGTTTAGTCATGTCCTTCTTATTAATGATTTGGGCTAATGTGTGTATAACTTTCAAAGTTTGAAGTCCAAACATCTCCTGTTCATCAAATACATACGAAAAGGAAGTGAAAAAAAAAATCGAAAAAACACAGTATACAAGTCAGATACCATGGCTTAACGACACCAACAATTTTAAATCAGCGGTTACATCACTTCAGTTACAATTGATGTAACAAAAGTGAGTTTGTTCAGTTTGCCTGGAGCCATTGATCTTTTTGCAGTCACTATCAGTCCTGTCGTGCTAAAAAGCCGTTTAGCTGGGGCACTTTTGGCCGGTACAGCCAGAACTTGACGAGCGTTAACTGCCACTCGCGGGATCTGATACTAGCATTGGACCTTAGGGTCCCACAGAATGCCGCAAATGGGCTTCTTCTTTGTATCTGCTGAAATAAGTTGCTTTTATAAGGGAGAACAAACCTGCACCTTTAACATAGGGCTCCTGCACCCTACACTACAGGAGGAACTAAACTGCACCTTTACCCTCTTTTCTTATCAACACGGAATAACCCTCCAAAATTCTTTTCTGAAAGAAGTGGTCAAGTTATGACGTTTTAAGTCAAAATTTAAGGCTACTTCAACTTCAGTGTGCTCTGCTAACAGTGCAAAAAAAATGTAATTCATTTCTATAGATATGTTTCTATACTAGCTCTAGATAATCTACCAAGTAGGAAACTACCACAAATCAGCATCGATAAATAAATGAAACCCAAAACGTACAGAAATAACAAGAAATAACTGAGTCAAACTCAAACGAGCAGAATTTAGCATAAGTTGGGCTCAAAAACCCTATGCCTTCCCAAGGCCAGAACATAATTTGCACTTTACTGAAAAAATGTAAATGTTTTTACTTTTATAACTTTAATAAATCAAATAATATCAAAATTTTGATTACTAAATATCTGTATATGTTTATTAAACTGACAATGCACATTCATTTGTATTTTTTTCAGTAAAGTGAAAATTATGTTCCATGCTTTGGGAAAAAGAAAATAATACTTTATATCTTTTGTTTTTTTTAAGAATTCATAGTTTGGCCTGCTATTTGTATGCTCGAAAAAAATTTTCAGCAATTTTTAACAACATACACCCTTTTAAAAATCTGGACACAAATAGTAGTGTTTAATTTAGTTTCACACCTCCTCTAGTTGATCTGAAATGGAAAACTTGATAACATTCACAAACAAATTTGTTTACTTTCTTTGATAGCTTGGATACACTTACGCTATTTTGATTTGGTCACATTTTAAGAGGAGAAGAAGCCCCGAAAGTTTGAAGATAATACCCTCAGTTGTTCTTGGGATACTGTTGAGATGACTTATTGGGAATTAGTATGAATACAATGCATTTTTATTTAATCTTAATGCAACATTTACTTTTTAAACATAAAGACAAATGGGAGGGGGGGTGTGGGAGGGGGATTAGTTTCCCTCCAATCACTTTCGACAATTAAAAAGGACATCAGGCCTTTCTATTTTCAATCGAATGAGCCCTTTTCGAAGTTCCTACGACAACTCCTTCGATACGAAGTGCCCTGGTCTAAACAACAACAACAGCAACAAAATGATACATTATACCCACATCGATCTCTACTATAAAAATGCCAAACCTTCCAACCACTTTCGATTATTAAAAGGGGCACTAGGCTTTTCGATTTCCAATCGAATGATCCCTTTTTGAGTTTCTACGACAACGCTTTCTATAAACACCGTATATGCCCCCAGCGCATAAGTTACAACCCTTACTTTAAGGGCTGTGAGGGTGGTTGTCATCCTCTAAGACCTTATTTCCAGAATTTTCAACTACGTTAAACAAAATGGCTATCTCAAAATTTTGATTGGATGTGTTTCGGGAAATGGTGGGTGTGGAAGGGGTGTTAGTTGCCTTCCAATCCTTTTTGACTATTAAAAAGGGCACAAGCCACTCCAATCTCTAATTGAATGAGCCCTTTCGAAGTTTCTACAACAACTTCTTTGATATGAAGTGCCCTGGTTTAAAGGAAAGATTAATAAATAATACATTGTGCCAACATCGTTCTTATATACCCCCAGGGTATAACTTAAAACCCTTGCCCTAAGGGTTGTGGGGGAGTAACCTCCTCAAAAAACCTATTTTCTCTCTGGAAATCAGTTACTTTGAACAAAATGGCTATCTTAAAATTTTGATTGGATGTGTTCGGGGAAATGGTGGGTGTGGAAGGGGTGTTAGCTGCCTTCCAATCACTTTTGACTATTAAAAAGGGCACTAGCTATTCCAATTTCCAATAGAATGAGCCCTTTTCGAAGTTTCTACGATAACTCCTTCGATACGATTTGCCCTGGTATGGAAAAAAAATAATACATTGTGCCAACATTGTTCTTTATTTAGGCAGCTCGATCGCGCAACCTATGATAACATCCTGAATTGCCTAATGCTCTTTTGCCTACCTCTCTTCATCCGAAAAATCAGAATGAAAAATGAACAGAATTTTAAAGTGGAAGGTAGAATTTTTGTTTCCAGAAAAATTTCTTCTTCTCCTTCCTACGAACTGATACACATGGTGAGCCCAAGATGACAGTATTTATCTTTATGAAACGGATTAGCCGGGATGACGGTTGAAGCCCAGAGGTCGATATCGATAACCAAAAAAGAGAGAAAAAAACATAAAAAACGGCATTGTATTAGTGACGCCACCGCCGATAGAATCAGCGGCGGTGTCAGCGCGCTGATGCAAGCTCGGCGGCGCGTCATCGTTTTCTTTTCGGCGGGACGCCACCGCCTTTTTGGCGCGGCTTCGGGGTCTACCCTTTTGTATTCCGTTTCTCGCTTTTGGCAGCAGTATTTCATGGTTACTGAGTTGAAGCAAGAGTAACGCATGGCAAAATGCTTTGGAGATAGATCATTTAAGAATTTACATTATGAGGGGGGGGGGCATTCAGTACATTGGAAGCAGTTTTGAAATATATTAACGACAATCTACCTGCACATTTTAAAGTTAGATCTCCCGTTTTCGTTGGTTTTTATTTCCCAAAAAAGAATTAACTGCAATCCGCAAAATAGAAAAGTTAAACTTCTTGTGCTGATGGAAGAAAATACATCACAATTACAATTTTGACTCAGGTCAACGATATGCTTGATATCCTAGATCGTATTGAAAAATGGTGTGAATACAGTAGAGATCAGTTGTCCCAAAATCTCTAAGAACCTTTTTTATTGTGTAGCAGCACTCCCTTTCTGCTAATGTATTTCCACTAAATACGTTCACTTTACTTTAAATTAATATTTAAGTTAAATTTTGAAATATTTTGAATGATATATTTCTTATAAAATATAAATTTACAAGACGTAGGCTAAAATAATTCTTGTTATATTGAACACTTATAAAAATGGTAGTTTTTATCATTCGATATTGAAATGAAGAAATATATTCCACCTAATTTTGTATTTTACAATAACTAAATGTAAAACTTTTCAATTATTGAAAAGCTGCTAAGCCTTGATCACGCTAATCTTATATCAGGCAGTTGCTGAATGAATTTATACAATTGCTTACTGATTTGGACGATAATGTTATCTTCTGATACTTTCATATTCGATACTTCGCATTTATTTTTTTGCTTTGATTAACTCTTGGCTTTGCTAAAATGATATAAGATAAATGTAATTTAAAAGTATTATGCATGATTATTTTTTGAACTTTAATATCACGAAAAGCTGTTCTTAGGATATTGCTGATACCCCCCTTTTTGACAACCTGCATGCTCATAGTGTTTTTCGATTTAGTTACTCAACTCCGTATAAAAGACTGAAAGTTCACTTTCATACCCTAAGTCTTGGTAGTAGTAGCAGTAGCATTAATAGGTTGTCTAAAGGGTGCATTGCAGCACTGTGGTAGATGGGCAGGAAGGGGTGTTTCTTTCTTAAAGTAAAATTAATTTTAGACATGGGCAATGCTTTTAAAAAATACTGCCGTATTATTAGTTTAAAATAACTTAAATATATTTACTGGAAATATAATAGCCGAAAGAGAGTGTTGCAAAACAGATAAAGAAGCTATAGTATTCAATACAAGGTCTGCTTCACCAGTAGCCAAATCTGTTACGACTCTGAAGACTTTCAATAGCGAGTCTATAGTTAGAAGAATTAATGGTTGGCTCAAGTATCAGTAGATTGTACATATTGAATTCTACGACCGCCATAGGACCATGTTATTCTACGACAGCCATAGGACCATATTATTCTACGACCGCCATAGGACCATGTTATTCTGACACCTCTGGTTTGGTGGGTATAATCTGGTTTGGTGGGTATAATCTGGTTTGCTGGGTACAGTCTGGTTTGGTGGGTATAGTCTGGTTTGGTGGGTATAGTCTGGTTTGGTGGGTATAGTCTGGTTTGGTTTTTCAAAGAGAGTGAGTATGTTATTTGCTTGCGTGTATAGGAATTCCCATGTTATTTGCTTGCATGTAAAGGAATTCCCATATTATTTGCTTGCGTGTATAGGAATTCCCTTGTTATTTGCTTGCATGTATAGGAATTCCCATGTTATTTGCTTGCGTGTATAGGAATTCCCATGTTATTTGCTTGCGTGTATAGGAATTCCCATGTTATTTGCTTTCGTGTATAGTAAGTCCCTTGTTATTTGCTTGCGTGTATAGGAATCCCCAGGTTATTTGCCTACGTGTATAGGAATGCCCATATTATTTGCTTGCGTGTATAGGAATTCCCATGTTATTTTCTTGCTTGTATAGGAATTCCCATGTTCTTTGCATGCTTGTATAGGAATTCCTATGTTATTTCCTTGCGTGTATCGGAATTCCCATGTTATTTGATGCGTGTATAGGAATTCCCCTGTTATTTTCGTGCGTGTATAGGAATTACCATGTTATTTGGTTGCGTGTATACGAATTCCCATGTTATTTGCTTGCGTGTATAGGAATTCCCATGTTATTTGCTTGCGTGTATAGGAATTCCCATGTTATTTGCTTGCGTGTCTAGGAATTCCCATGTTATTTGCTTGCGTGTATAGGAATTCCCATGTTATTTGCTTGCGTGTATAGGAATTCCCACGTTATTTGCTTGCGTGTATAGGAATTCCCATGTTATTTGCTTGCATGTATAGGAATTCCCATATTATTTGCTTGCATGTATAGGAATTCCCATGTTATTTGCTTGCTTGTATAGGAATTCCCATGTTATTTGCTTGCGTGTATAGGAATTCCCATGTTATTTGCTTGCGTGTATAGGAATTCCCTCGTTATTTTCTTGCGTTTATAGGAATTCCCATGTTATTTGCTTGCATGTATAGGAACTCCCATGTTATTTTCTTGCTTGTAAATGAATTCCCATGTTATTTGCTTGCGTGAATAGGAATTCCCATGTTATTTGCTTGCGTGTATAGGAATTCCCATGTTATTTGCTTGCGTGTATAGGAATTCCCATGTTATTTGCTTGCGTGTATAGGAATTCCCAGGTTATTTGCTTGCGTTTATAGTAAGTCCCATGTTATTTGCTTGCGTGTATAGGAATTCCCATGTTATTGGATGCGTGTATAGGAATTCCCCTGTTATTTGCTTGCGTGTATAGGAATTCCCATGTTATTTGTTTGCGTGTATAGGAATTCCCATGTTATTTGCTTGCGTGTATAGGAATTCCCATGTTATTTGCTTGCGTGTATAGGAATTCCCAAGTTATTTGCTTGCGTGTCTAGGAATTCCCATGTTATTTGAGTGATTGTATAGGAATTCCCATGTTATTTGCTTGCGTGTATAGGAATTCCCATGTTATTTGCTTGCGTGTATAGGAATTCCCATGTTATTTGCTTGCGTGTATAGGAATTCCCATGTTATTTTATTGCGTGTATAGGAATTCCCACGTTATATGCTTGCGTGTATAGGAATTCCCATGTTATTTGATTGCGTGTATAGGAATTCCCATGCTATTTTATTTATCCCCCTTCCTATGCTATTCCAGGAGCTTATGTTCCTTCCTATGCTATTATGAGGGCTTTTCCGTGTGGTTTTTCTTTACTTGGTACCCATTCAAAAAAAAAATTTGTGTTAAATAAGTAGTTCTTGTATCTTTTAAAAGAGCTTTACGGGGTTTGAGAGACTCGGTTGCCTGATTCCGCGTGGTTTTTCTTTACTTGGTGCCCATTCAAAACACAATGTTTGTGTTCAATAAGTAGTTCTTGTATCTTTTAAAAGAGCTTTACGGGGTTTGAGACACTCTGTTGCCTGATTCCGTTTGGTTTTTCTTTACTTAGTGCCCATCAAAAACGAAATTTTTGTGTTAAATAAGTGGTTTTTGTATCTTTTAAAAGAGCTTTAAGGGGTTTGAGAGACTCAGTTGCCTGATTCCGTGTGGTTTTTCTTTACTTGGTGCCAATTAAAAACGAAATTTTTGTGTTAAATAAGTAGTTTTTGCATCTTTTAAAAGAGCTTGAAGAGGTTTTAGAGACTCTGTTGCCTCATTCCGTGTGGTTTTTCTTTACTTAGTGCTCATTAAAAACGAAGTTTTTGTGTTAAATAAGTAGTTTTTGTATCTTTTAAAACAGCTTTAAGGGGTTTGAGAGACTCAGTTGCTTGATTCCGTGTGGTATTTCTTTACTTAGTGCTCATTAAAAACGAAGTTTTTGTGTTAAATAAGTAGTTCTTGTATCTGTTAAAAGAGCTTTAAGGGGTTTGAGAGACTCGGTTGCCTGATTCCGTGTGGTTTTTTTTACTTGGTGCCCATTAAAAACAAAATTTTTGTGTTAAATAAGTAGTTCTTGTATCTTTTAAAAGAGCTTTACGGGGTTTAAGAGACTCGGTTGCATTGTATTTTCCATAATTTTCTTACAAGAAACTAGAGTTTACGGCCAAAAACCCTTATTAGCTCAGATTTTATAGAAATGGTTTTATTCTTCGATCTGAAAATAGACTAAAGTTTCAGATTTGAACCAGAGAATTGTATTTTCCATAATTTTCTTACATCTTTGGAAATCATTAACGATAACAAACATGTTTTCGACCAGATGGGTTTTTGAAAGCACATTCAACATGGCGTGCGCTATTTTTTTTATCATGAACCCTTTAGAGACCAATTTGATCAACTTGGAGAAAACTCAAATAGAATCTTTACTGATATTGATATTAGTGCGTAAACTACAAACTGACAAAAATATTCAAAATTTTTTTTCCTTATAGCCTTGACTTTGAAGACATTTCTTCATCTTAATTGGCTTTAGAAATATCATGCAAAATAAAACTAACCAAACAGTCGTTGCTTTGTCGAATTTTGAGCAAAAAAAAGGATTGTAACACCTGATTGGATCGTTCGTATGCAATCTCAAGCCAGTGAAAAGAACAAAACGTCTTTGAGTCACTTTTTTTTAAAGGTAAATTCGATGTTTCTCTATGATTCAATCCCAACGTTCCTGCTCTGAGTGTTGAAAATGATTTCACGACATTATTTTAGTTTTTTTTTCTTGCCCCAAAATATTTTTTTTTATCATGAACCCTTTAGAGATCAATTTGATCAACCTGGAGAAAGTTCAAATAGAATTGTTACTGATATTGATATTAGTGCGTAAACTACAAACTGACAAAAATATCCAGAACTTTTTTTCTTATAGCCTTGACTTTGAAGACATTTCTTCTTTTGTAGGTGTGTGTTGTCTGAAACCTACAATTTGGGGTGGGTGGTTTGCTATTTCTGGCTTTCCTGAGCTAGATTTCTCAGTTTCTCATAGGTGTGTGTTGTCTAAAAAGTAACCGTGGAGATGGGTGGGTTGCTATTTCTGGCCGTTCTGTTACAGGTATCATAGCCTTTTGTAAGTGTGTGTTGTCTGAAACCTATAGTTTGGGATGCCATTTGGGCTTTTCAGAGCTATTTTTCTTAATATCTCTTAGGTGTTTTTTCTCTCAAACCTACATTTTGGGGTGTTTAGTTTGCTATTTCTGTCTTTTATGAGCTAGGTAATAAACTATTTCTGTAAAATATGAGCTAATAAGGGTTTTTGGTCGTAAACTCTAGTTTTTTGTAAGAAAATTATGGAAAATACAATTCTCTGGTTCAAATCTGAAACCTTAGTCTGTTTTTGGATCGAAAAATAAAACTATTTCTATAAAATATGAACTAAAAAAGGATTTTTGGCCTTAAATTATAGTTTTTTTTTGAAAAAAAATTAAGGAAAATACAATTCGTTGGCTCATAGGTGAAAACTAAGTCCAATGATGGATCGAAAAATAAACTATTTCTATAAAATCTGAGCTAATAAGGGTTTTTTGCAGTAAACTTTAGTTTTTTGCAAGAAAATTATGGATAATACAAGTCTCTGGTGGAAATCTGAAACTGTAGTATATTTTTGGATTGACAAACAAACTATTTCAGGAAAATTTGATTTAATAAGGGTTTTGACTGTTAAATCTATTTTTTTGTAAGAAAATTATGAAAAATACAATTCGTTGACTCATAGGTGAAAATTCAGTATAGTTTTGTATCAAAAAATAAACTATTTCTGTAAAGTCTGAGCTAATAAGGGTTTTTGCCCGTAAACTCTAGTTTTTTTTGTGAGAAAATTATGGAAAATACAATTCTCTGGTTCAAATCTGAAACTCTAGTCTATTTTTGGATCGAAAAATAAAATATTTCTATAAAATCTGAGCTAATAAGGGTTTTCTGCAGTAAACTCTAGTTTTTTGTAAGAAAATTATGGATAATACAATTCTCAGGTGGAAATCTGAAACTTTAGTCTATTTTTGGATCTACAAACAAACTATTTGTGTAAAATCTGAGCTAATAAGGGTTTTTGACCGTAAACTCTAGTTTTTTTGTAAGAAAATTATGGAAAATACAATTCGTTGGCTCATAGGTGAAAATTAAGTCAAGTTATGGATCGAAAAATAAACTATTTCTTTAAAATCTGAGCTAATAAGGGTTTTTGCCCGTAAACTCTAGTTTTTTTGTAAGAAAATTATGGAAAATACAATTGTCTGGTTCCAATCTGAAACTCTAGCCTATTTTTGGATCGAAAAATAAAACTTTTTCTATAAAATCTGAGCTAAAAAGGGTTTTTGACCGTAAACGCTTGTTTTTTATAAGAAATTATGGAAAATACAAATGCCTGGTTCAAATCTGAAACTCTATTCTATTTTTGGATCGAAAAATTAACCATTTCTGTAAAATATGAGTTAATAAGGGTTTTTGACCGTAAACTCTAGTTTTTTGTAAGAAAATTATGGAAAATACAATTGCCTGGTTCAAATCTGAAACTCTAGTCTATTTTTGGATCGAAAAATAAAACTATTTCTATAAAATCTGAGCTAAAAAGGGTTTTTGACCGTAAACTCTAGTTTTTTGTAAGAAATTATGGAAAATACAACTCTCTGGTTCAAATCTGAAACTTAAGTCTATTTTTGGATCAAAAAATAAAACTATTTCTATAAAATCTGATTTAAAAGGGTTTTTGACCGTAAACTCTAGTTTTTTGTAAGAAAATTATGGAAAATACAATTCAGTGGCTCATAGGTAAAAATTAAGTCCAGTTATGGATCGAAAAATAAAGTATTTCTGTAAAATCTGAGCTAACAAGGGTTTTTGGCAGTAAACTATAGTTTTTTTTTTATAAGAAAATTATGGAAAATATAATTCCCTGGTTCAAATGTGAAACTTAAGTCTATTTTTGGATCGAAAAATAAAACTATTTCCGTAAAATCTGAGCTAATAAGGGTTTTTGACCGTAAACTCTAGTTTCTTTTAAGAAAATTCTGGAAAATACAATTCTCTAGTTCAAATGTGAAACTTAAGTCCAGTTTTGGATACTCATAATGATGAGGACTGATGATTCTAATTCAATATTTTTTCCATAAAAACAGACTATTTTTTTTTTAACTTCGAAATTATTCAACTTTATTTATTTTTTATCTTTTTTTTGTACGTATCTTAAACTGACGTAATATGCCTTCGGCTCTAACAATTCTACTCTATGATTGGTCAGAGATATGATTTGGCTTTCCCATTGGTATTCTATGTCAGGTTATTGACACTACTTTGTCTATTGCATGTATTAAATCAGTATTTTTTACGCAGTGGAACGATAAACACATAAGTCATATCTTCGAAAAAAAAAGTGAAGATGGAGCATTTTAATAAAGTGTTTTCACATAACCAGGTTATTGTAGCATTGAATGCCGACAAGGAGAAGTATTTAGACTATGAAACAAGTACAAGTGGTAGCACTATTGGAAATGTATGCATGCATTGTCAAGACAGTAAGGAATTCAATTTCTTTGGAATAGTGAAAAAATTCAACTCTTATGTTGGTGGTTATGCGAGATTGAGATCTCCAGAGATGATTGTACTCAAAGAGAATGCCAACATAGAAATAATCGTTGATGATAGAGGACAACTCCTTGCTACTGTTGCAGGTAACACATTACCTACTGATACATCCAATCGTCAGCTTTCGGGTATTAGCATTCAACGGAAGGTCAATAAAAGAAAGGCCTACTCTTCTACTAATATCGTAAACCATATCTTGTCTACGTGCTGAACCTGGTACCTGTGAAAAAATAATGTGATACTAGACAGTGAAATTGCCAGAAAAATAAAAAGGGCATTGTCAGAAAATATCACTATGGAATATAAAGATGAATCGATGAAAAACATAGCACCAGCAAACGTTACTGCCATTGATCAAACAGTCAATGAACCAAATAATACCAAAGACGAAAATAATATTGAGCCTGTTGATGAGACACCAGTAAAAATTGTGTACGACTCTAAATGGAATAGTGATTATTCTACTGATTACGAACTAAGAGAAGAGAATAGCTACAATATCAAGAGAGAACATGGTGAACTATTTTATGGAACAAATTCAAAAATTCCAAAGTAAATCATTGATAACAAAAAAAAATTTTTAAACACGAAAAACGGTTTTTAATTTTATAAAAATAATTTAAATAAAAAAAAATTAATTTTGAAAAAAAGATCCTAATTTTTAGGCCCAAAATCCGTGAGCCTTTATCAACGGAAAAAAAAAATAAATAAATAAAGCAAAAAAAAAAACAACTTAAATTACATTACAATAAAACATACAAAATACATAAAGAGAACAAAAAGCAAAACCGAAAGAAAAATATAAATAAATAAGAACAAAACTCACATATTAATTAAACACTTCCATGCACTGAATGTCTTTCAACTGGCCTCCTCTCAGTATATAAATGGAAATATATTAAATAAACACTTCCATGTACTGAATGTCTATATTGATTCTACTCGCCTCCTCCCAGTATATAAATTGAAATATATTAATTAAACACTTCCATGCACTGAATGTCTTTCAACTGGCCTCCTCTCAGTATATAAATGGAAATATATTAAATAAACACTTCCATGTACTGAATGTCTATATTGATTCTACTCGCCTCCTCCCAGTATATAAATTGAAATATATTAATTAAACACTTCCATGCACTGAATGTCTTTCAACTGGCCTCCTCTCAGTATATAAATGGAAATATATTAAATAAACACTTCCATGTACTGAATGTCTATATTGATTCTACTCGCCTCCTCCCAGTATATAAATTGAAATCTATCAAAAATGAAGAATATATTTATACTTAGACCAAAACAATAAAAGGTCAACTCTCGGATGGCTCCCGGATGTGGGGCTGAAATATTCGGAGCTTTTGTGCATAATTAATTGTTTTGTAGTTCACTGCTTGTTAGAAAATTAAAACCCGTTTTTCGTGTTTAAAAATTTTTTTTTTTGTTTTTAATGGAAAAGCAGTGTGGTCTAAGAAATTATTTAATCATTGATATTAATAATGTATCATAATATATTTTTGTATTAATATTCTACATAGCATTATCTCATTAAGAATATTTTATGCATTACCTTGTTATGTGTTCATTATTTTTAGAGTAAGCTAGCATATCAAACGTGTAGAATGTCTATTAAAACATCGAAGATGTAAGAAAAGGAATTTGCATACATCTATTGTCAGACACATGGGATAACATTGACAAAATCTAACTATCAGAATGAATAAATTCTTTATCAACATCCGTTGTTGGATATGTTATTATGTCATTATGAAAAAATTGTAAGTAGTTAGGTAAGTAAGTAATTAAGTAGGTAAGTAAGTAACAAACTCTTTCTTGAATTCACCTTTTGGATACACAATACAGAAATTTAATTCAGGAAATTATGAAAAAAAATTGAATAAATTCTTTATTAACATTCTTTATCGATTGAAGTCGCTTCCTAGACAGTCAATACAGCAATTAAACAAAATCTAAGTATCAAATTGATTAAATTCTATATGAACATCCATGTGTCGGATGTATGGTGAAGAAATTGACAAAATCTAAGGGTTAGTGAAAAAATTTTATTTATCAACTTCTTTTGTAAGGTGAATCGAATGAAATTGACAGAATCTAAACGCCAGTGTGGATGATTTATTTTTGGTCAAAATCTTTTATCAGTTACAACAATTATATTTAGCAAAATCTAAATATCAGAGTGAATAAATGCATTTTCAGCATCCTCTGTCGGATATTTTGAATAGAATATGAAAAGTCGACAGTTTTATTTCATTTTTTTAGGTTAATTTAGATGAGGTTACGTGCGATCGAATAAAATCGACAGAATGTAAGTGTCAGAGTGAATAATTTATTTTTTATCAACATCTTTTATCAGTTACAACAATTATAAATAACAAAATCTAAATTTCAGAATGAATAAATGCTTTAACAACATCCTTTATCGGATATGTCGGATGAAATTGACAAAATCTAAATATCAGAGTGACTAAATTCTATATCAGCATCCTTTTCTCGGATACATAGGATAAAATATCGGATAAAATTGACAAAATCTAAGTATCAGATTGATTAAATTCTACTTCAACATCCTTTTCTCAGGTACATGGGAATAAAATTGACAAAATCTAAGTATTAGATTGATTAAATTCTATATCAATATCTCTTTCTCGGCTACAAGGGATAAAATTGACAAAATCTAAGTATCAGAGTGAATAAATTCACTATCAAAATCCTTTTTCGGATAGGTCAGATAAAATGGACAAAATCTAAGTATCAGAGTGATTAAATTCTATATCAACATCTCTTTCTCGGATACATGGGATAAAATT
Source organism: Artemia sp. Qi Xiang Cuo (assembly GCF_049724085.1). Taxonomy (NCBI): domain Eukaryota; kingdom Metazoa; phylum Arthropoda; class Branchiopoda; order Anostraca; family Artemiidae; genus Artemia; species Artemia sp. Qi Xiang Cuo. Next base: position 38,395,052 of record NC_142813.1, on the reverse strand, counting down.
GACACAATCTAAGTATCAGAGTGAATAAATGCTTTAACAACATCCTTTAAATGCATAATCTAAGCACCAGAGTGAATAAATGCATTATCAACACCCTTTGTCGGGCTATGTCGGATAAAATTGACAAAATCTAAGTATCACATTGATTAAATTCTAGATCAGTTTCTTGTAGAAAATTTTTTTGCAGTAAACTATAGTTTTTTGTAAGAAAATAATGGATCATACAATTCTCTGGTTCATAACTAAAACTTTATTCCATTTTTTGATTTACAAACAAACTATTTGAAGAAAATATGAGCTATTGAGGGTTTTGGCTGTAATATATATTTTTTTGTAAGACAATTATACAAAATACACTTCGTTGGCTCATAGGTGAAACTGAAGTCCAGTTATGGATCGAAAAATAAATTCGTTGGCAGTTTTTTTTGTAAGAAAATTATGGAAAATACAATTCGTTGGCTCATAGGTGAAAATTAAGTCCAGTTATGGATCGAAAAATAAACTATTTCTATAAAATCTAAGCTAATAAGGGTTTTTTGCAGTAAAATCTAGTTTTTTGTAAGAAAATTATGGATAATACAATTCTCTGGTGGAAATCTGAAACTTTAGTCTATTTTTGGATCGAAAAATAAACTATTTCTGTAAAATCTAAGCTAATAAGGTTTTTTTTAAATGTCAATTAAAATTGACAAAATCTAAATATCAGAGTGAATAAATGCATTATCAACATCCTTTAAATGCATAATCTAAGTACCAGAGTGAATAAATGCATTATCAACACCTTTTGTCGGGCTATGTCGGATAAAATTGACAAAATCTAAGTATCAGATCGATTAAATTCTACATCAACATCCTTTTCTCAGGTACATGGGAATAAAATTGACAAAATCTAAGTATTAGATAGATTAAATTCTATATCAGCATCCCTTTCTCGGCTACATGGGATAAAATTGACAAAATCTAAGTAGCAGAGAGAATAAATTCATTATCAACATTCTTTGTCTGATATATCGGATAAAATTGACAAAATCTAAGTATCAGAGTGATTAGATTCTATATCAACATTTCTTTCTCGGATACATTGGATACAATTTACAAAATCTAAGTATCAGAGTGAATAAATGCTTTATCAACATCCTTCAAATGCATAATCTAAGTACCAGAGTGAATAAATGCATTATCAACACCCTTTGTCGGGCTATGTCGGATAAGATTGTCAAAATCTAAGTATCAGGGTGATTATATTCAATATCAACATCCTTTTCTCGGTTACAAAAGATAAAGTTGACAATATGTAAGTGTCAGAGTGAATAATTTTTTTTTTATCATATGAAAAAAAAAATGTAAGTAAAAAGTAAAAAACTCTTTCTTGAATTTGCCCCAGGGCCTAGTGAGAGAGACATGCAAAAAGATAGGTTCATTTATTTTTTACTAAAGCAATAGCTACCATCTATTTCAATTAAGGTAAAGATGGCAGCACAACTTATTTTTCATTCATCCGGGCACCTGCAGCCAACTTAAAATACCACCCTCTTTTACAAATATCTGCATTTACGTTAGGTTCATTTAGGTTCCCTTAGCGTGGGCCACGCTAAGGGAACCTAAATGAACCTAACGTAAATGCAGATATTTGAAAAAGAGGGTGGTATTGTAAGTTGGCTGCAGGTGCCCGGATGAATGAAAAATCAGTTGTGCTGCCATCTTTACCTTAATTGAAATACATGGTAGCTATTGCTTTAGTAAAAAATAAATGAACCTAGCTTTTTGCATGTCTCTCTCACTAGGCCCCTGGGGGCGAATTCAAGAAAGAGTTTTTTACTTTTTACTTACAATTTTTTTTCATATGAAAAAAAAAATTATTCACTCTGACACTTACATATTGTCAACTTTATCTTTTGTATCCGAGAAAAGGATGTTGATATAGAATTTAATCACCCTGATGCTTAGATTTTGTCAATTTTATCTGACATAGCCCGACAAAGGGTGTTGATAATGCATTTATTCACTCTGGTGCTTAGATTATGCATTTAAAGGATGTTGATAATGCATTTATTCACTCTGATATTTATATTTTGTCAATTTTATCCCATGCATCCCAGAAAGAAATGTTGATATAGAATTTAATCACTCTGATACTTAGATTTTGTCAAATTTATCCGACATGTCCGACAAAGGATGTTGATAATGAATTTATTCACTCTGATACTTAGATTTTGTCAATTTTATCCCATGTAGCCGAGAAAGGGATGCTGATATAGAATTTAATCAATCTAATACTTAGATTTTGTCAATTTTATTCCCATTTACCTGAGAAAAGGATGTTGATATAGAATTTAATCAATCTGATACTTAGATTTTGTCAATTTTATCCGATATTTTGTCCTATTTATCCCAGAAAAGGATGCTGATATAGAATTTAGTCACTCTGATATTTAGATTTTGTCAATTTTATCCGACATATCCGATAAAGGATGTTGTTAAAGCATTTATTCATTCTGAAATTTAGATTTTGTTATTTATAATTGTTGTAACTGATAAAAGATGTTGATAAAAAATAAATTATTCACTCTGACACTTACATTCTGTCGATTTTATTCGATCGCACGTAACCTCGTCTAAATTAACCTTAAAAAATGAAATAAAGCTATGTCGACTTTGCATATTTTATTCAACATATCCGACAGAGGATGCTGAAAAAGCATTTATTCACTCTGATATTTTGATTTTGCTATTTATAATTGTTTTAACTGATAAAAGATGTTGATAAAAAAAAATTATTCACTCTGACACTTAGATTCTGTCAATTTCATCGATGCATCTTACAAAAGATGTTGATAAATAAAATTTATTCACTCTAACCCTTAGATTTTGTCAATTTCATCCGCATGTATCCGAGAAATGGATGTTGATATAGAATTTAATCAATTTGATGCTTAGATTTTGTGAAATTGCTGTATTGACTGTCTAGGAAGTAACTTCAATCGATAAAGGATGTTAATAAAGAATTTGTTCAATTTTTTTTCGTAATTTTCTGAATTAAATTTCAGTATTTTGTATTCAAGAGGTGAATTCAAGAAAGATTTTGTTACTCACTTACTTACTTAATTACTTACTTACCTACTTACTTACAATTTTTTCATAATGACATAATAACATATCCAACAACGGATGTTGATAAAGAATTTATTCATTCTGATAGTTAGATTTTGTCAATGTTATCCCATGTGTCTGACAATAGATGTATGCAAATTCCTTTTCTTACATCTCCGATGTTTTAATAGACATTCTACACGTTTGATATGCTAGCTTACTCTAAAAATAATGAACACATAACAAGGTAATGCATAAAATATTTCTAATGAGATAATGCTATGTAGAATATTAATACAAAACTATATTATGATACATTAAAAATAACAATGATTAACTTTGGAATTTTTGAAATTATTCCATAAAACAGTTCACTATGTTCTATCTTGATATTGTAGTTATTGTCTTCTCTTAGCTCGTAATCAGTAGAATAATCACTATTCCATTTAGAGTCATACACAATTTTTACTGGTGTCTCATCAACAGGCTCAATATGCTTTTCGTCTTTGGTATTATTTGGTTCATTGACTGTTTGATCAATGGCAGTAACGTTTGCTGGTGCTATGTTTTTCATCGATTCATCTTTATATTCCATAGTGATATTTTCTGACAATGCCCTTTTTATTTTTCTGGCAATTTCACTGTATATTATCACATTATTTTTACACAGGTAACAGGTTCGGCACGTAGACAAGATATGGTTTACGATATTAGTAGAAGAGTAGGCCTTTCTTTTATTGACCTTCCGTTGAATGCTAATACCCGAAAGCTGACGATTGGATGTATCAGTAGGTAATGTGTTACCTGCAACAGTAGCAAGGAGTTGTCCTCTATCAAAAACGATTATTTTTATGTTGGCATTCTCTTTGAGTACAATCATCTCTGGAGATCTCAATCTCGCATAACCACCAACATAAGAGTTGAATTTTTTCGCTATTCCAAAGAAATTGAATTCCTTATTGTCATGACAATGCATGCATACATTTCCAATAGTGCTACCACTTGTACTTGTTTCATAGTTTAAATACTTCTCCTTGTCGGCATTCAATGCTACAATAACATTGTTATGTGAAAACACTTTATTAAAATGCTCCATCTTCACATTTTTTAAGATATGACTTATGTGTTTATCGTTCCACTGCGTATAAAATACTGATTTAATACATGCAATAGATTATGTAGTGTCAATAACCGGACATAGAATACCAATGGGAAAGCCAAATCATAATTCTGACCAATCATAGAGTAGAATTGTTAGAGCCGTAGGCATATTTTGTCATTTTAAGATACGTACAAAAAAAAGATAAAAAATAAATAAAGTTGAATAATTTCGAAGTTAAAAAAAAATAGTCTGTTTTTATGGAAAAAATATTGAATTAGAATCATCAGTCCTCATCATTATGAGTATCCAAAACTGGACTTAAGTTTAACATTTGAACTAGAGAATTGTATTTTCCATAATTTTCTTACAAGAAACTAGAGTTTACGGTCAAAACCCTTATTAGCTCATATTTTTCGGAAATAGTTTTATGTTCTAATCCAAAAATCGTCTTAAGTTTCACATTTGAACCAGGAAATTATATTTCCCATAACTTTCTTATAAAAAAAACTATAGTTTACGGACAAAAACCCTTGTTAGTTCAGATTTTACAGAAATACTTTATTTTTCGATCCATAACTGGACTTAATTTTCACCTATGAGCCAATGAATGGTATTTTCCATAATTTTCTTACAAAAAACTAGAGTTTACGGTCGAAAACCCTTTTAACTCAGATTTTATAGTAATAGTTTTATTTTTCGATCTAAAAATAGACTTAAGTTTCAGATTTGAACCAGAGAATTGTATTTTCCATAATTTTCTTACAAAAACTAGAGTTTACGGTCAAAAACCCTTTTTAGCTCAGATTTTACTGAAATGATTTTATTTTTCGACCAAACAATAGAATTAAGTTTCATATTTGAACGTGTGAAATGTATTTTCCATAATTTTCTTCCTCAAAGCTATAGATTACGGTCAAAAAACCCTTTTTAGCTCAGATTTTATAGAAATAGTTTTATTTTTCGATCCAAAAATAGACTAGAGTTTCAGATTTGAACCAGAGAATTGTATTTTCCATAATTTCTCACAAAAAAAACTAGAGTTTACGGGCAAAAACCCTTATTAGCTCAGATTTTACAGAAATAGTTTATTTTTCGATCCATAACTGGACTTAATTTTCACCTATGAGCCAACGAATTGTATTTTCCATAATTTTCTTATAAAAAAAAATAGAGTTAATGGTCAAAAACCCTTATTAGCTCAGATTTTTACAGAAATAGTTTATTTTTCGATCCAAAAATAGACTAAAGTTTCAGATTTCCACCAGAGAATTGTATTATCCATAATTTTCTTACAAAAAACTAGAGTTTACTGCAAAAAACCCTTATTAGCTCAGATTTTATAGTAATAGTTTATTTTTAAATCCATAATTGGACTTAGTTTTCACCTATGAGACAAAGAATTTTATTGTCATTAACTTTTTTACAAAAAAAAACTAGAATTTACGGTCAAAAGTGCTTTTTTAGTTCATATTTTATAGAAAAAGTTATATGTTTATATATATATATATACTAAATTTTCAGATTTGAAACATAGTCTTGTATTTTCCATAATTTTTTTACAAAAAACTAGATTTTACGACCAAAAACCCTTATTAGCTCAGATGTTACAAAAATAGTTTATTACCTAGCTCATAAAAGCCAGAAATAGCAAACTACCCACCTCAAATTGTAGGTTTCAGATAACACACACCTATGAGAGACTAAGAAACCTAGCTCTGAAAAGCTCAAATAGCATCCCAAACTATAGGTTTCAGACAACACACACATACAAAGGGCTATGAAACCTAGCTCATAAAGGCCAGAAATAGCAACCTACCCATCTCAAAGGATAGATTTTAGACGACAAACACTTATGAGAAACTGAGAAATCTAGCTCTGAAAAACCAGAAATAGCAAACCACACACTCCAAATTGTAGGTTTCAGAGAACACACACCTATGAGAAACTAAGAAACCTAGCTCTGAAAAGCCCAAATAGCATTCCCAAAACTATAGGTTTTAGACAACACACACGTACAAAAGAAGAAATGTCTTCAAAGTCAAGGCTATAAGAAAAAAAGTTCTGGATATTTTTGTCAGTTTGTAGTTTACGCACTAATATCAATATCAGTAACGATTCTATTTGAACTTTCTCCAGGTTGATCAAATTGATCTTTAAAGGGTTCATGATAAAAAAAAATAGTTTGGGGCAAGAAAAAAAACTAAAATAATGTCGTGAAATCATTTTCAACACTCAGAGCAGTGGAACGTTGGGATTGAATCATAGAGAAACATCGAATTTACCTTAAAAAAAAAATGTGACTCAAAGACGTTTCGTTCTTTTCTCTGGCTTGAAATTGCATACAAACGAGCCAATCAGGTGTTACAATCGTTTTTTTTGCTCAAAATTTGACAAAGCAACGACTGTTTGGTTAGTTTTATTTTGCATGATATTTCTAAAGCCAATTAAGATGAAGAAATGTCTTCAAAGTCAAGGCTATAAGAAAAAAAGTTCTGAATATTTTTGTCAGTTTGTAGTTTACGCACTAATATCAATATCAGTAACGATTCTATTTGAGTTTTCTCCAAGTTGATCAAATTGGTCTCTAAAGGGTTCATGATAAAAAAAAAATAGCACACGCCATGTTGAATGTGCTTTCAAAAACCCATCTGGTCGAAAACATGTTTGTTATCGTTAATGATTTCCAAAGATGTAAAAAAATTATGGAAAATACAATTCTCTGGTTCAAATCTGAAACTTTAGTCTATTTTCAGATCGAAAATAAGACCATTTCTATAAAATCTGAGCTAATAAGGGTTTTTGGCCGTAAACTCTAGTTTCTTGTAAGAAAATTATGGAAAATACAATGCAACCGAGTCTCTTAAACCCTGTAAAGCTCTTTTAACAGATACAAGAACTACTTATTTAACACAAAAATTTCGTTTTTAATGGGCAACAAGTAAAGAAAAACCACACGGAATCAGGCAACAGAGTCTCTCAAACCCCTTAAAGCTCTTTTAACAGATACAAGAACTACTTATTTAACACAAAAACTTCGTTTTTAATGAGCACTAAGTAAAGAAAAACCACACAGAAACAAGCAACTGAGTCTCTCAAACCCCTTAAAGCTGTTTTAAAATATACAAAAACTACTTATTTAACACAAAAACTTCGTTTTTAATGAGCACTAAGTAAAGAAAAACCACACGGAATCAGGCAACTGAGTCTCTCAAACCCCTTAAAGCTCTTTTAAAAGATGCAAAAACTACTTATTTAACACAAAAATTTCGTTTTTAATGGGCACTAAGTAAAGAAAAACCAAACAGAATCAGGCAACAGAGTGTCTCAAACCCCGTAAAGCTCTTTTAAAAGATACAAGAACTACTTATTTAACACAAAAATTTTGTTTTTAATGAGCACTAAGTAAAGAAAATCCAAACAGAATCAGGCAACAGAGTCTCTCAAACCCCGTAAAGCTCTTTTAAAAGATACAAGAACTACTTATTTAACACAAACATTGTGTTTTGTATGGGCACCAAGTAAAGAAAAACCACGCGGAATCAGGCAACCGAGTCTCTCAAACCCCGTAAAGCTCTTTTAAAAGATATAAAAACTACTTATTTAACACAAAAATTTTGTTTTTAATGGGTACCAAGTAAAGAAAAACCATACGGAAAAGCCCTTATAATAGCATAGGAAGGAACATAAGCTCCTGGAATAGCATAGGAAGGGGACATAAACTCTTATAATGGCATGGGGGGGAACATAAGCCCTTAAAATAGCATGGGAATTCCTATACACGCAAGCAAATAACATGGGAATTCCTATACATGCAAGCTATTAACGTTGTAATTACTATAAACTCAATCAAATACCATTGTTCTTCCTATACTCTCAAGCAAATAACATGGGAATTAATACACACTCAAGCAAAAAGCAGGTAACTTCCTGTACACGCAAGCAAATAACATAGGAATTCCTATATATGCAAGCAAATAACATGGGAATTCCTATACATGCAAGCAAATAACATGGGACTTCCTCTACACGCAAGCAAATAACAGGGGAATTCCTATACACGCAAGCAAATAACATGGGAATTCCTATACACGCACGCAAATAACCTGGGAATTCCTATACACGCAAGCAAATAACATTGGATTTCCTATATACCCAATCACATCACATGTGAATTCCTATACCTGCAAGCAAATAACATGGGAATTACTATACACGCAAGGAAATAACATGGGAATTCCTATACACGCAAGCACATAACAAGGGAATTCCTATAGATGCAAGAAAATAACATGGGGATTCCTATACACACAAGCAAATAACATGGGAATTCCTATACATGCAAGCAAATAACATGGGAATTCCTATACACGCAAGCAAATAATATTGGAATTCCTATACATGCAAGCAAATAACATGGGAATTCCTATACACGCAAGCAAATAACATACTCACTCTCTTTGAAAAACCAAACCAGACTATACCCACCAAACCAGACTATACCCATCAAACCAGACTATACCCACCAAACCAGACTGTACCCACCAAACCAGATTATACCCAGCAAACCAGATTATACCCACCAAACCAGATTATACCCACCAAACCAGAGGTGTCAGAATAACATGGTCCTATGGCGGTCGTAGAATAACATGGTCCTATGGCTGTCGTAGAATAACATGGTCCTATGGCGGTCGTAGAATTCAATATGTACAATCTACTAGTATCGCAATTTAGGGTCTAAAGGAGGCGTTAGACGGTTAATCATTTTGATTCAAAGTTTTCGTCAATCGCTTGACTTGTGCTTCAATCAACTTTCAATCGACCCTTCAATCTCAACCAAAGCTAATTTAACATACTGCTTTTGATAAAAATGATTGAGTTATTCAAACTTTCTATCAATCACCATCAACACTTGAGCCAAGCGTCAAACAGGCTCCTAGACCGTCAATCCTGCTTGAGTCAATCAATTGCCAGAAGATTTTGATCAAAGTGGTTGACCGTCTAGGGCTTCCTTAAGAGAATCCTATATCATAAAAATACTGTTGCCAAGAAATTTAAGAGGTTGCCAACCGCTGGTGTCCCTTCGGAGAGTGTCCCAAGGCTGGCTAGTCAATCAATGAAAGGTGGAACCGACTCTCAGGGAAAACATTGACATGTTGCTGTGTTTGAATAACGAGTAGTTTACTTTTCTTCTTCCTGCGTAATTCAAATCTGAATTTTTGTGATATTCATTTATGCAATCAAGGCTTCTTCTTAATGTTTGATTTTATATTATTTGAGGTTTGTTCAAAAAGTTGTGCAAAATACTCTTTAATAAAACTCCTCGTTATTGAACTTCATCAAAAACATGAGTTCGAAATATCTTGTGTAAAAACATCAATACAAAATATTGTCACCCAAAACATGAGAACTGTATTGAGGTTTTACCAGGGAAGTCGCAAGTATAGGATTTTTTATCAAATTTAGATATTACAGAATTTAGGGATGAAAGAATAGATTTTCTATTCTATCAAATCTATCAAATATACATGTTTATATGAGCTTTGTTCTTTCACACCAAGTCGTTTTGTGTGAAGGTTTCTTATGAATAAGACTCTACGTCCTTGAAATTTAATTTCTATAAAATTAGCTTAAGCTTAATCTGTGTCAATGCTGTTTTTTTCTAAACTTATAGAATTACACTTAAACCTCAAAAATCAAAATTGTGCACAAATACGACACTAAAAACACTTTCCTTGTGAGTCATTTTGACTGTGGATATATTCTGAAGAGTTTAATTTTAAAATACAAGTTGTTTAAATTTGAAAGAATGTCCATCAGGTTTAAAAATTTCTGTTTCTTGACTTAAAAAAAAATAATTCTCTTTCGTATACCATTTAAATTACAGCAAACTTTTTCTTTGCTTCACAAATACAGAAAATTAAGATCCCTTTATCTATTTGACATGCCCCATATCTCATGTGTGCCAGCAACGCATTGAGCCTCAGATATGGTAAAGAAATTATTCCTCAGATAAAGTAAGCATAGGCACAAATGAATAAAGATTCAGCAGCCTAGGCTAGTTTTTTTTTCAAGAAAGTAAACAATTTCTCAGGGTAAGGGAAGATGGTCTAATGAAAATTAGACATTTAAAGACTAAGGAAAATAATAATTATCATTCATGAATTAGCTACATATGGCAATTTTGTCTCTTGAGCCAGTTTTATCTTATAAACATGTTTTTAATATTTCAGTTACTATAGACTGTCTTGAGCCCCTTTAATTTTTTAAGGGCTGAAAAATGCAGTTTTCCCCAAAATAGATTATTAAATCATGAAAGAATAAAAAAACAAGCATCAAATGATATATCCACCTTCATCCTTGCTAAAATATGTTGTAAACTACTTAGCCTAACTGTTTTTCTGGTGGGAATTTGTTCGAAAGTTCAGCGTTTATGTTGCATAACTATTTTGGGTTACCATCATTTTATTTTGACTTTTGTCTCATATTTTTTTTTATTTAATTTAGCCAAAAATCAAATAGAAAACTACCTTTCCATTCATATGAACAAACACGCGGTCGAAAATTTGGAAATAACGATCAAGTTTACCTGTATATCAAATAAGCACCCACCAAGATTATATTAGGGTTAGGTTTACTGTCCAACTTTTTGCTAACAGTTATTTGTTTGGACGACAGAAACATATTTGACAGCTAGTAGCTATAAATTCTCCAATAAGTATTGGATTTGTTAAAGATATCCCCCAATGAGGGCTACCACTTCTAGGGAGATTATTTTTAGCAAAAAAATCACTTCTTCTAGGGACACTTATTTTGAATTTAGGGTTAAAGGGAAATCTGGGGTAAAGGATCTGAGGTATAAGGATTTTAAGAACTTCAAAAAGAAACGATTCGATCCAAAGTTTGTTGACAATTGGCTTCAGTTACCATTGTCTGAAAATTGAATAGATAAAAGAGTGTCACAAATCAAAGAAAAATACTTATATACCATACAGTGGTTTCTGTTTGAAGTATGAATATTGTGGGAAATCAGAGTTTACCAGGCATGCTCTGACCAAACAGCATATAAAACCAAGCAATTACATTGAGACAATGGTTGGTAGTGGCAGTATTGAAAACTTCTGACTGTAGGCAGTAATTCCAAAAAAAAAATGAACAGCGCATCTACATATTTTTGGCAGAACATATTCTGCCATTTCGTCTTGCAGACAGCTTGGTCCCTCTCCTAAGGAAATTATTTCCAACAGATTGGGCGCTAGCAGGGGGCACCTTGAGTAAACAGAAAGCTACAAATATTTTACGACATAATTTTTCTTTGGTACTACTACACAACCAGACCACTGATTGTACTGTTGATAAGTAACTAGCTATCATTGTAGTATTTTTTAGTGAGAAAGATCTAGAACTTCATGTCGAAGTATTGGACATGGTTCAGTGTAGTCATGGATTGGATGAGCTTCTGAGTAACTATATCAAACATGTGTTTGAAAAAAACTCGATAAACTGGCAAAATATTGTTGGATTTTGTGCATAAACTACTATCGTCATGTTTGGAGTCAATAGATCTGCTTTACAGCTAATAAAAGCCATGATGTCCCTATCTTGAATATGAAATGTTCATGTGATTTTTATTCACTTTTGTTCATCCTATGCATAATTGTCGCTTCCCATGACACTAGAAGGCTTGGCGGAAAATAATTATGCCCACTTTTCCAGAAGCGCTTTCAGATGAGATAAGTATGTTGAATTTTAGGGGTTCTTTCAATGAGAAGCACTCTCAATTCTTACACCAGAAAAGACCCATTGGATGTCCCTTGAGGCCTGCAAAAAGAGACTTATTGAGTATCGGGTTGCTCTTACTCACTATTTCATAGAAACCCTGTTTGACGTGGTTTTTGCAGCCAATGACCATATCTTGTCGATATTAAAAGCAAGTTGACAAAGCCATATCTTAAATTCATGGACTAACCCCTAGGCCTCTCCAAAGCATTCAACCCGATTTTTCAATCTGAGCTTCCACTTCTTCACTCCCTAAAGGCAAGTATCAGCAAACATGTGAACGATGTTGCGTCTAACTTCATGAAACTGGATCAGAGGCAACGCTGTAGCAATGCCTATAGTAAAGGCCATACGGCTCCAATGTTTTATTATTTATTTATTTTTTCCCAGAGGCACTTCATATGGAAGGGGTCGTCATAGAAACTTCAAAGGGGGCTCATTCGATTGGAAATTCAAAAAGCTAGTGCCCTTTTTAATAGTCGAAAGTGATCGGAGGGGAGGGCAACTAGCCCCTCCCCCACACCCATCATTCCCCCAAATACATCCAATAAAAATTTTAAGATAGACATTTTTTTCATCGTAGTTAAATTTAAGAGATAAAATACATTTTTGAGGAGGACAATCCACCAAAACCAATAGGGCAAGGGTTGTAAGTTAGGCACTCTGACTATTAAAGGCCTTTATAGAAGGTATTATCGTAAAAGTTTCAAAAAAGGCTTATTCGATTAGAAATTCAAAAAGCTAGTTGATTTCCAGATAAAAAATATGTTTTTGAGGAGGATACTCCCCCAAAACCCTCAGGGCAAGGGTTTTAAGTTATGCCCTGGGGGCATATAAGGTTTTTATAGAAGGTGTTGTCGTAGAAACTTCAAAAAAGGCTCATTCCATAGGAAATTCAAAGGGATAGTGCTCTTTTTAATAGTCGAAAGTGATTGGAGGGCAACTAGCCCCCCACACCCAGACTTGCCCCCAAAACCACCACTCAAAATTTTGAGATAGACATTTTGTTCAGCGTAGTTGATTTTAAGATAGGAAACATATTTTTGAGGAGGACAATTCCCCACAACCCTCAGGGCCAGGGTTTTAACTTATGCCCTGGGGGCATATAAGGTTTTTATAGAAGGTGTTGTCATAGAAACTTCAAAAAAGGCCCATTCGATTGGAAATTCAAAGGGATAGTGCCCTGTTTAATAGTCAAAAGTGATTGGAGGGCAACTAGCCCCACCCCCACCCCCACCCCCATCATTTCCCCAAACACATCCAATCAAAAATTTGAGATAGCCATGTTGTTCAGCGTAGTTGATTTACAGATAGAAAATATGTTTTTGAGGAGGAAAATCCCCTAAAACCCTCAGGGCAAGGGTTTTAAGCTATGTCCTGGGGGTATACAAGGTTTTTATAGAAGGTGTTGTCGTAGAAACTTCAAGAAAGGCTCATTCGATTGGAAATTCAAAGGGATAGTGTCCTTTTAATAGTTGAAAGTGATTGGAGTGCAACTAGCCCCCCCAATGCCCATCATTCCCCCAAACGCATCAAATCAAAATTTTGAGATAGCCATTTTGTTCGAACATTTTTAAGGCTTGAGATAAAAACTGAAACCTTAGCGGAGACAGTGGTGGGGGGAAGTCTCCCCCCTCAAATGCATAATTGAGCAGCCACAGAGAAAGTAATACAAATGAAATTAGCCTGTCTTTCGAAAATGTCTTTTTTTTCCCGTTACTTTCAGATGTAAAATTTAGAATATTATTGAATGGGTTTAGTCGTCCCCTCCCTGAATGATTCACATTTGGAAAACCCACCCCTGGGAAATTCCTCCCCCCTCAAAGAATATTTTCTTTTCCTGCTGATAAATCCTCCGCGATAAATTCCACCCTGCAGAAATTTTCCAGCCATGTAATATGCTCCCCGAAATACACTTCCCTCAGAAAATGTCGGATATTCATTAGAATGGAAGCTAAAATTTCTAACCAATTTTTTAGGTCAGAAGCAGTGTTACAGCATTACCTAAATAAAGAGCCATAAGGGTTCAATGAATTGATACTTCCTTGTTTTTCCGGGGGCACTTTATGTGGAAGAGGTGATCGCATAAGCTTTTGACCGGGGTTCATTGAACTACAAGTTAAAAATTGCAGTGCCCTTATTCTAGGGGAGGATACAGGATTTTTTAGGGGGGAGCAAAATAGGTTTATTCGATAAAATTGCGTTAGGAGCAAGTTTAATTAACGCAATCTTGCGTTAATTAAGTACATTACATTACTTTAGACTACGTTAGGGGGAGGTGCCCCCTCACCCCTCCCCTGGATCCGCCACTGCCTTACACTCTCTGTTTCTTTCCTTGTTAGGGAGGAGAGCAGATGCCTAATAGGTGTGTGTTAATACCAAAAAATTATGACTCTCTTTGGGCCTTCAGGTATAAACAGAATTAGTTCAAAGGGAGGGGGTGTTAAAAGGGCATGGGGGGAGGGTATTTGCCCTTAGATCGATTTTGACGCGTAAGAGCTGTACTAGAACTTCCAATTTCCAATCAAATGAGCCCTCTCTGAAGTTTATACGAGAATCCCTTCCTGCCCCCGGGCCCTGGGGGGTTTTGTCGACGCCTGAGTTTTGTTACTTAACCTTTCAACTATTTTTAAAAAAATTTTTATCTGATGCATTTTGGCCGTGGAGGAGGGAGTGGGGGCTAGTTGCCCTCCAATCTCACTTGACTCTTAACAAGTGAACAAGAACTTTCAATTTCCAATCAAATGAGCCCTTTCTAAAGTTTATACGAGTATCCCTTCCATAAAAATAATATGAAGGATTCGGAGAATCCTTAAGTTACAACCCTTGCCCTGAGGGCTGTGGGAGATTTGTCATCCTCAAAAGACCTAATTTCCAGACCTTAAAACTACGTTTAATAAAATGGCTGTCTCAAAATTTTTATTGGATGTGTTTGGGGAAAAGGTGGGCATGAGAGGGGGGTTAATTGCCCTCAAATAACTTTTGACTATCAAAAAGGGCACTAGCCCTTTGAATTTCCAATCGAATGAGCTTTTTTTGAAGTTTCTACGACACCGCCTTCTATAAAAAACTTACATGCCCCCAGGGTATAACTTAAAACCCTTGACTTGAGGGTTGTGGGGGAGTGCCCTCCTCAAGAACATATTTTCTATCTGAAAATCAACTATGCTGAGCAAAATGGTTATCTCAAAATTTTGATTGGATGTGTTTGGGGAAATGATGGGTGTGGGGGGGGGGGAGTTGCCCTCAAATCACTTTCGACTATTAAAAACAGAACTAGCCCTTTGAATTTTCAATCGAATGAGCCTTTTTTGAAGTTTCTACGACAACACCTTCTACAAAAATCTTATATGCCCCCAGGGCATAACTTAAAACCCTTGCCCCAAGGGTTGTGGGGGAGTGTCCTCCTCAAAAACATATTTTCTATCGGAAAATCAACTACGCTGAACAAAATGGCTATCTCAAAATTTTATACAATATATATACAATTATATATATATAAAAAAAAATATATAAAAAATAATACAATAATATAAAATAATACTAATATAATATATACAATATATATATATAAAATATATATACATATATCATATATATATATATATATATATATATATATATATATATATATATATATATATATATATATATATATATATATATATATATATATATATATATATATATATATATATATATATATATATATATATATATATATATATATATATATATATATATATATATATATATATATATATATATATATATATATATATATATATATATATATATATATATATATATATATATATATATTTACAAAATCTGCCTATGGTATTTTTATTTAGTGCTGACAGTTGCGTCTATTCACAAAAGTTTAAAAAGGGGAGGGGGATTATTTTCTGGAAATTTAGGGAGATATCTTTTCGCTTTTTTCCAATTTTTCAATGAAAGAACAAAAAAAGCATTTTTCGATGAAAATACCGAAAAAGCTATTTTCCAAATTTACAGGGGCGGGAGGCAATTTCCCCCTCTATTTGACGCCCCTTGGTGCGCGTCGAAATTCTACACAGACACAAAAAATCCACAATTAGTGTATGTTGTGCAAAATTTTAACTAAATTTTTAAGTGGTTTAAGCAAATTCAAGTTATAATTATAGCTATATAATTGTAACTTCCGTGAACGCTTCCGTGCTTCAATTGTACCGTGAACGTGACATATCAGAGAACAGTGGTTCAGTGTTACATGGCGTAAAGAATCATAAGGATTCAGTGTATATTTTTTTTCTCGGAGTCACTTCATTGTAGAAGGAGTCGTTGTAGAAACTTTTGAAGAGGCTCATCCGATTGGAAATTTAAAGTTCCAGTCCTCTTTTTAAGAGTCTAAATGATCGGAGGGTAACCAGCCTTCCCCTGCCTCACAATTTTTAGATTCTTCTCAACACTGATCAAAATCTTGAGATAGCTCAAAATTGAAAACATTGTGATAGCCATATTTCAAACTTAAAGCGATCAGAAATTACGATAAAGACTATCAAAACTAAGAACAAGCAGACATTAAAAATAATAATAATCAGTTAACACATGCATCTAATAAACAATAACAAAATGAATAAAGAAGTCCTAAAGCGAGTAAAATTAATTTTTTCCAGTCAAACTTAAAACGAACAAAAATACGCACAGACAGAAGTTCAGCTGAACATTTAGTTTATTTCCATTATTTCTATGAAGTCATCTTGATTATTATAATGATTTTACTTTTTATTTTTCGCCGGTGTTTTGAAAAATTAAAGTACACTGTTCAAAATACATATAGTTTTCAAAAAAACGCAAATTGTTTAATAGGCCTTAGAACTTTCACGGCTAGGGAAGGGGCAATAGCCAAGCATCTGTTAGTAGTTATTTCTGTTCGTTTTAAGTTTGACTTGAGTATTAGTCATAATTTCTAGTCACTTTCGAATTTATTCAATCATCTACATCAGTTTATGTTACCGTTATGTTTTATGTGATTATTTATTTTAACTTTTAAAATAAAGTTTTAAAACTTTATTTTGTTAGTTTCGGGTATCATTTATTCTTCGATAGTAATCCCTGATCGTTTTAAATTTGAACTATTACAAGACTTTATTTCTGCTCGTTCTTACTTTTAATATGCCTGTTTACTTTTCTTTATAAAACTTCTTTTTTAGACAGATTTTAAAAATTAGCATCTAAAGTAACCATCCTGAATATACCAAAATTCCTTGAAAAAATACCCCTTATACCATAGCTTCAAGGATTAAGAAAATTATCAAGTGGAAAGTGTTTACGATGAAATATTTCAGGATTGATTTTTTAATTAAGGAATTATCATTGTCCCTTCAATAGAACGCTCGGCAAAAAATTTTTTCCTTTTAAGTGGAGCACGCTTAGGTTAATTGGAACGAATTAGGCTACCCCGACGCGGCAAATTCACAACATTAAACTTAAATGGTATTTTTTTTAGTGCAATGTTTTGAATCTGCCATCCCGGGGTAGTCTCCTTTCCCCTATTTCCCCCTCCTCTCTTAAGTTGTCAGGATTTTTTGTTTTTTTATCTTTTGGCTTGTTTTTATTATTTTTGTGTTTTTGGCGGTTTTTGTTTTTTCAAATGATTAGTCTTATTTACGAGCGTAGCTCCCTTTGGCTATGTTTGATTTTTTTTTTTCTGTTCCTTGTGTCAAATGAAAATATTGAGTCTTTGACAAGTTTTACTTTCCTTTAATTATTTTTTCGAATGTGCTTTAACACAGAGTAATTTTACCCTAGAATCCAAAGCCTTGAAAATTCAAGAAAAAGATTGCCCTGAATATAAATTAGATTTTTCAAGGCACTTTGTACGGATTAGCTAAGGTGAATAGAAATTACTTTTCGAGTTCCTTTAGAGTGATATTGAAATTGAGCAGCCTTGTCTATAGGGATTATCGAAACTTCCTGCGGGGATTTTCTAATAATGAATATTTATGCGGTTGAAATTTTAAAAAAATCCATATTATCTTCGAACAAATTGGACAGCAACCTTTTTGTAAGAAAGGGGTATTTAAAATTTTAAAAGAAGCTCAGTAGTATCGCTAGAAGACCGCAAAATTGTGATATTTCATTCTTTTAAATATTTTTAAATTTAAATTTTTGCCCCTTTTTTACTTTATGAAATATAATTTCAAGACTCAAAATGAAAATATTTTTTCAAGAGTTGATCGCTTCAGGTTAGAAGCTTTCTCAGAAATTACTTTAGGGCGGCAATTATTAGGGAATACGTTTATCGTATGAATTGGAAAAAAAACGCAAAAGCTTGTGATTTTTTTAAAAACTGTAGAAAACTGCAGGGTATAAAAATACTCAAGATTGAGGCACATTTTGTTAAAAAAAAAAAAAAAAAAAAAAATCAAGTATGCTCATCAATTTTTGGGCGAATTCATGCATCTTAACGTCAACTATACTGAAACGAACCTTTACAAAGAGTGAGGTCTTTGCTACTGAATTTTGCAGCTTGAATAAATATTGAAGTTCTATTTGATGTTATTTGCATTAGTTAAAACTGTAGTTGCTTAGCAATACATCTGGCTAGTTCAAAATGTGCCACAATTCACCCTTAAAGGTCTAGCAGAATAATGTAAGCCGTTCTTGAGATATTGCTGAGTCATCTTTTAGAAAATTCACATGCTCATAGTTTGTTTGGTTTAGTTTGACATCCGCCTATATATTCCTTAAAAGCTTCACCTTAATAGGCTACTCTTAGCTTGCAAAGTAGCAATGGCTCTAGTAGCAATAGTAGCAGCATGCACATATCACCTTAGTTTTCTTCAACATCTCCTTTAACACACGCTGAAAGTTTCTACTTAATACCATCAAACGTTCCTGAAGCATTTCTGATACATCCTCTTAAAAATCTATGTGGGCATAGTGTGCTTTGATTTAATTCCATATAGTTTCAATACGTTCCGAATTTTTTGCCTTAATACCCGTAATTTTAATAGCAGCAGTTGTAGTAGTAGCAGCAGAATTAATAGTAGTAGCCATAGCCTTAGTGTCGGTGGAAGTAGTAGAAGTAGTAATAATAGTAGCAGTAGCAGTGGTTGAACTTGACAAGATCACTCTGACCCAATTTAGAATTAATACTGAAAATTGTTGCTCTTATTTTACCAACAAGCAATAGGCTATATTTAAAGGAAAAAATAATAAAAAAGAGAAAAAATAAATAAGATTAAAAGATTGTTTGAGGTTGTTTAGAATGCACAGCACTCTCTTTAGTAAGTATTGATTGAGGTTTAAAATGTTAGCAGCCACTTACAGTCATTAAAGAGAATCCACATGTAGAGCATACTCGTTTTAGGGGAGGTATACTCCTGAGGGTTCCGGAATTCTTGAGATTATAATGGTAAGCGACTGTTCCGGGCATTTTGTATATTTGATTTCTCTTGAACTTGGCTTAAATTAAATATACGTTAGTTGCAGACATGACTCCTGCTCTCTCGTTGTAAATGCAACTTAAAATACTATAAAACATTCAGGAAAAATTAATCAGTATTACCAAGATATACAGAAAAAAGAAGAAGAAAATATTGAAGTGGAGCTTGCAGCGAAAAATATTTGATAGGGACGGGGGGTGATGCTTTCTTTGACCGTCTGAAAGAGGAGGATTGAACAACATTATTTCAGTGTTTTTTGACACTTTATTGAATGTAACTAACCTTCCAGGGGACATACATGATGAATATTTTGATCTAAACATTGAAGTGTAACGAGGTTGTGAAAACAATAACTGTAAAAAAATAAAATCGAAAATTGTTATTATAAGAAAATGTATTTACCATTTGCCAGCTTTAAAGGCCCTCCTCAAGACCACTCAGCGTGTCCCCAGGTTGCGATAGGGTATGCCCTAGAGATATGTAGGGTACCTCCATAGAAGGCACAGACCAAGGGGGGACCTTGTCCCTGGGTCCATAAAAGAAACTGGGGCACCTTCACCCGGGGCCCGGGGCCCTCAAATGTACACTCCACAGGGCCCAACGGCGTGTCTACACGTCCTGTGAGTTAAAAACCTTCTCCCAGTAATGGGTTAATATGCATGGTGACGAAGAAAACCATCGCGGGAGGATCCTCTATAGGAAGCCAACAATGGCAGGGCGTAAGATCCATATCTATGAACAACGACCTCTGCAAAGGGCTGCCTCAGCCCTTTTGGGGTACCTGCAAGACTGGGGACCTTGCATTAAACTCTATTCTCACTTGAAGAATAGAGCCCCTCGAGGAAATTACAGCCTAGTAAACGACACAGCATTCGCACGGGATTCTGATTAATGGATAATTCTTCTGGGCTTGGTCTCTTTTGGCGGGTGTTTTCGGGCTGAAAAACCTCTTCCTAGCTAATTTATGTATTATGGGCTGCCTCCCTGTAGTGGCATAATATTTTCAGGCATGAATATATAATGAGTCAGAGGTAATAGACTTGAGACTGTCTGTGCAGGATTTTGACTCTTGTTGATAGAAGAGCATCGCCAAGTGTTGAAAACCATGTTGTGACCAAGATGGGCCCAGGATTGCACAACGCCTCCATTTATAGGCTACTGGAGGTCCCAGGAACTTTTGTTGTCCGGTTCTAAGCCGACTTAAGCGCTTTAGTGTAGGCTTGAGAAGATATGTGATCCCCGTCCTGCACTGGTATCCGGAATCATTGCTCTTCCTGAGGCTAAAATAATTTCAATGATTTAAAGAACATGAAAATTGGAACTTTGAATGTTACGACATTAAAAAATTACTTTCATATCAACATTTTGACTGACGAATTCAGACGATTCGAACTGGACTTATTAGTTGTTTCAGAAACTCATATCCCAGGAATAGGAAGCATGAAATTGGGTGATATAGAATTTGTTTACAAGGGCAGGAAGGATGGGATACATAGACAGGGAGTAGGGCTAACGATGAATAAGGAAGCTGATAAGTCTTGTTCAGGCTGGGAAGGTATTAATAATAGAATACTAATTGCTCATTTTATGACTAAAATGTTCAGAGTATGAGTTATAGTAGTATATGCCCCTGTAGAACCGACTGATGGAGATGACTCAGATGAATTTTACTTACAGTTACTGGAGCAAATAGACAGGGTCCCAGGTAGAAAAATGAAGTTTTTACTAGGAGATTTTAACACCCAGGTTGGCAGAAATAGGGATAGATGGTATCGTATCCTAGGTGAAATTGATGTAGGGAAAGAAAATAGTAATGGCTATAGACTTTTGCAATTTTGTAGATATAACAATATAGTTATAACCAATACGGTGTTTGGTCATAAAATGGCCCATAAATTAACATGGTATTCACGTGATGGTAAGAAAACAAAGCTTATTGATTATGTTATAGTAAACCAAGAACAAGCAGAATCAATTCAAGATACTAGGGTCTGTAGGACTGCTTTAAATGATGTTAAAAGTAAAGATTCCCATCTAGTAGTGTCCAGGGTTAATTTAAAGCTTAAATTTCGGAAGGGTAACTACCTCCCGGGAAGTTATGATGTTGGTAGACTACAGGATCAAAATCTAAGAGAAATTTTTCAGGAACAGTTGAATATTAAACTAGAGAGTTTAAAATTTGACAACGTGGAATATGGTTGGAATAATTTTACAAAAACACTTTGTGAAGTTGCTGATGGTGTCTTAGGGAAGAAAGCTAGGACTGCAGCTAAGAATATTTGCGAGAAAGCTTTACGTTTAATTGAGATGAAAAAGGGCTTGCACAATAATTATCTGAGTGATAGATCTTATGAAAACAAAAGGAATGTAAAGAAAGTAGAGAAAGCATTAAAATAAGAACTAAGGTGGTATGAAGTGGAGTCATGAATAAAATTGCCCAGGATCTGGAAGATACAGATAGACGACATAATGGTAAAATATTGTACTAACATGTTCTTAAATTGAGAAAGAGTAGTCAATCCGGACTTGTCCCAGTTAAAGATAGGAACGGGGCCACAATTAGTGATAAGGAGAGAGCTAAAGAAAGATTGGTAGAACATTTTGAGAATGTACTAAACCAAGATACAGTTGCAGAAAAAGATATAGAGGAAAATGAAAAAGTTTATGATACCTTGGATTTGAAGGAAAATTTGTTTTATGAGGAAGAATTAGCGACAGTCTAAGAGGATTAAAAATAGTAAGGCTCCAGGTGCTGTTAGTGTGGTAAATGAATTTCTTAAATATGGTGGCTCTGAGGTTAGAAATAAGTTACTGAAGATTATGAATATGATTTTTGAAAAGGGGAAGTACCGAACGATTTCAGGAAAACCTAAATTAAAACACTGTTAAAGAAAGGTGATAAGAGTGAGTTGGGTAATTATTGAGGCATTAGCCTGGTCTTTGTAGGTAGCAAATTACTTAGTAATATGATACTTTTTAGACTGAAAGATGCTGTAGACAAAGTTATAAGAGAAGAACAGGGTGGTTTTAGATAAGGAAGAGGAGGTGTCGAAAGTAGGGATGAAAGTGCCAGCCCAGGGGGGCACCTCTGCTGCCATTTATAACCAGTCTAACTTTACAAGATCATGCGTCTCTTTCTAGATCTGTTTGATGGTTGTATTGTTTGATGGTTATATGGTTTGATGTTGTTTCTTAGTTCTGTTTGTTGATGGTTATATGGTTTGACAGTTATTTTGTTTGATGGTTTGATATTGTTTCATGAATTTTTTGTTGCTGGTTATATGGTTTCATGGTTCTGTTTGTTGATGGTTATATGGTTTGATGGTTTGATATTGTTTAATGATTTTGTTTGTTTGATGGTTATATGACTTGATGTTGTTTCATAGTTCTGTTTGTTGGTCAACTTGTTTGATGTTTCTAAGCCTAATGGGTACAGAAAAAGTTTACATCATTTCCAGGTTATATTGTTTGATGGTTATGAGTGTTGTTTTATGGTTCTGTTTGTTGATGGCTATATTGTTTGATGGTTATATGATTTGATGTTGTTCCATAGTTCTGATCTGGTTATTGGTCAACCTGTTTGTTGTTTCTATTACTCTGAAGCTAAGTTTACATCATTGTCAGATAAGAGCGAGTCTAACGGGAATAAGATCACGTGTCTCTTTCTAGGCCAAACAGGGGGTTGGAAAACTGTGGGGAAGGGTGACACAACAAGTCTGCATGACAATGTTATTGATCCCACAAGTCTAGAGTTAGCAGTGCGATAACATGAACACATTGAGTTAGAAATATCCTTTTATTGTGACTGTTCTATATGTAAAGGACATTATCATAATTTTGAGCATTCGCATGAACCTACTGTATGTTTAGACAGTGTGGACGTAGTGATAGACGAGAAAAATCTGGAGGAAATGAAGAGAAAAATCATACATGATATAGAGAGAAATTTATACAGGGTACAAGTAAGGACACATGAAACGAGGTTTGATATGACAGAAAAGGAAGATCGAAAGAAGAGACAGAAAAAAGAGGGCTATCTCTACAGAGATAGCTCAAAATATACTATAAAAGACAATGATGAAAACTCAAAGAAAAATGTGCATAGTGTAAGATATAACGGTGAATATTATGAAGAATATGATTTAAGGGAAGAGAGAAAGCGACCATTTAAGAGAGAGAACATAGAAGATTATTATATGGAATGGATTTTAAACATCAAAATCGTTCTGAAAGAGTTCTTTTATTCCATTTTACGATAAATCTCATTATTGATATGCTTGATGAATTTTATATCGTAACCATACAATAAATTTGTTTGTACTATATTACTCATACTCGATATGAGTGTTATCAGTGAGTGTTACCTTAGAGTGTTATCAGTCCTCAACCAAGTTTTTTTTATTAAAAATAAAAAAAAATTCGTAGAAGTTAGCTGTGTAATTTATTTTTTTCTTAAGAAATCAACTTTTTGCTTTTTTTTCAACCATACTATTTAAATAAAATCTTTCTTCTAATCTTTTATTAATTTGACAAATCAACATTTACAACAGTTTTTATATTTATAATGTCAGGTTTAATAATTTCAACATCACTATCACTATCCTCTAATATCACTATATTACTCAGAGGGGGCATTTCATCATATAACCGCTCATCATCTTCAACACAGAGTCAACCCGAAGGACCGCTCCTCACCAAATCATCAGAAGTATATGATAGCCCATCCTCAGTGTAATGAACTTACATAATACATTCTGTAGAATCGGCGCAAGCATCACAAAGAAGAAGCTCCTCACTTCCGGTGAGCTCCCACTCACACCATATATTATCCCCATCATGAGCACTATGATTAAAAAAGCTCACCGGAATGATTTGGCCCTCTTGTATATACTCAGGGGTTTCCTATAAATGCAATAAACAAATGAGAAACAGGATTACTTAATATTTTTCAGTATATCCATAATTTTCAGGTCTAAAATTCAACAATTTGGTGGGTATGGATTATTTACATACGGACGAGTTTTAATGTCATTGGTAAAAGCCTCTACGAGTTTTAATGTCCATAGTAAAAGCCTGTACGAGATTTAATGTCTTTGGTAAAACTCTATACGAAATTTAATGTCCATGGTAAAAGCCTATACGATTTGTAATGTCCTTGGTAAAAGCCTGTTTGAGTTTTAATGTCCTTGGTAAAAACCTGTACGAGATTTGATGTCCAATTTCTGAAAAAAGGAGGGAAACAACCATGAAAATTAAGTGACATTAAAGAAAATGGCGGCACATCAACCGAACACCGTCAACGAGAGCTCCGATTGACCGCCACCAAAGTGTCCCAAAACCGTCAGTGTGCCACCACCACTTGTAAAATATGGAGGAGGGAATGAGTTGCTCAGAATCTAGAAGACGCCATTTTTTTTTTCATTGAAAATAACAAAAATTAGTATTTTTCAAAGACAAATCCCAAAAAGAATTATTATTAAAATCAAGAGGGAGAGGAATATAAGAGAATCAATGTCCCATTCACCATTTAGCTGACCTGGGAGAGTTATCGAGCAGAAAAAGACATATTTCATCTTTAGATATTTGCTTCTTCTCCGAAATGCTCAGTTTAAGATTTTAGGAGGTTGAGCCTGGTATTCAGGAGTTATTTTAAAACGAGCAGAAGTTCAGTAATTTTTGTATGTTTTTTAAGGTTAATTTTTACATATTTTTCTAATAAAGTTGAGTTTTTACTCATTTTTAAGGTTACACGTGCGGGGGAGGAGGGCATAAAGCGTTTCCTCAAGATTTCATTTAGAAATCTATGACGATTCTAGTATTCTCAATACTCAAAGGCTCTAATGCAAGAACTTATTGTTTTTATTTAATTTATAAAACAATTTCTAACATATCATGATGATAGCCGGAAAACCAAGTATATTTATTGCATGTTCTACATTTATTTGAAGATTCATATCTTTTTATATCCCGAGATATCAAAATCCAGTTCCGCTGCTTACACCAATAACATCCATTATCTCTGAGTATATCATCAGGGTTATGGGGATATTACTGCCCTCCTTCGGGCTTTATTACAGAGTTCTGAAAGTAAAAGTTTGGTAAATTATTAAGAAGGCTATTATTTATTTGAAATACGCTTCTATATCTATCTATCTAATATACAGAATAATTGTACCAAATACACTTCCCAAACGGACTCCCTATCGTTTACCCCCCCCCCCCCTAATATGCAAATCTATAGACCAAATTTATTTATAAAGTAGATAAGAAACTAACGACAAAACATATGTGTTGTTAAATTTCACACACCTTAAACTTGAGTGAGTGGCGCATAATACACAAGTACCGAAATTCCTTCCACTTACGGAAATAAAAAAAAAAACTCAAATAAAATTTTCAAATTTGGAAAGCCTTATTTTCTAGTGCAGTAAAATGTGCATTAAAAGTCATTTTTGAACAGAATATTAATATTTTTCACATTTTTCTCATTATTTCCTTAAAAATGTATATGGGTTACTTGAAATATCCCTGGGAGAGGGTGCTTCGACTCGTTGTCTGTAAGTAGGTATCATTACCTTATCTCTTTCGAATACCTCTTAAATCATAAGGTTTTCAAACTATGTTAGCAAGAAATCTAAAGATGCAAAAGGAAAATATAAGCTAGAACTACATTTTCTATGCAAAATACATCCCACACTAGCAGGGGGAATTTTCAGGCAAAAATTTAATTTTATGCTAATAACCCTTTTGAAAATTAAATTTACTTTTGAGCATGGTATTGAGTTGTTGATTCAATATTAATCCTTGTGAACTATATCATTAGCTTAGAGCAGATATTAATAGAATTAAATTAAAAATAAATCTCCTAGGCAATTTAGACGTCTCAAACTAAATAAACGCCAAAAACCCGTGTTTTTTTTTTTAATTTACAAGCCAATAACCCCAAAAAGGCATATCCACCCAAAATCCCTGTAACTAGGAAGAGAATTAAAAAGGGATTAAAAGCAAAAATCTTCTTAATTAAACCATGTGAGTTAGTTTTGTAGTTTGCCCATTTGATGTGTTCTATTAGCCCCAATTTACGAGGGGCATAAGATACAAATCAAACAAATAACAACCAGAGTATAGTTACTAATCTTTTTGTCCATTGATTATACAATTTCTTCTAGATTTGCAGATACCTGAAAGTTTCAAATTAATATACCCAATTATTCAAGAGTTTGGGCTTTATTACGGAGTTCTGAAAGTAAGAGTAAAATCTTTAGCGAGAAATAAAAAAAAAATTTAAACTTACATTAAGATTAGCAGCTTGCATGGTAGGGTTGGACATCACTTGACGGGGAGTTGAGGATTGTTGTGGCATTGTCATGGAAGGGTCGGGATTCTCTTGATTGGTGGTCATGATAGGGCCAGCATGTTTGATGACTGTTGCTCTTGAAGGGTCGGTGACTTCAACGTCTTGCATGTGCAGCATAGATGGGTCAGCATTTCTCCTCTGAAAGTAAAAGTGTATTAAATTATTAAGAGGGCTATTAATTCTTTGAAATACTCTTCTCTATCTATCTATCTATCTATCTAATATACAGAATAATTGTGCCAAAAACATTTTATATGCAGACTCCCTGTCGTCCTCCCCCCTAATATGCAAATCTATAGACCAAATTTATTTCTAAAGTAGCTAAGAAACTAACGAAAAAACAGATGTGCTGTTGAATTTCACACAGCTTAAACTTGAGTGAGTATACACAAGTACCAAAATTCCTTCCACTTACGGAAATAAAAAAAAAACTCAAATAAAATTCTAAATTTGGAAAGCCTTATTTTCTAGTGCAGTAAAATGTGCATTAAAAGTCCTTTTTGGACAGAATATTAAGATTTTCAAATTTTTTCTCATTATTTTCTTAAAAATATATATGTTATACTTCAAATATCCTTGGGAGAGGGGGATTCGACTTGTCCTCTGTAAGTAAGTATCATTACGTGATCTCTTTCGAATACCTCTAAAATCATAGGGTTTTCAAACCGTGTTAGCAAGAAATCTAAAGAGGCAAAAGGAAAATATAAGCTAGAACTACGTCTTCTATGCAAAGTACATCCCCCTAGAACGGGGAATCTTCCAGCAAAAATTTAATTTTATGCTAATAACCCTTTTGAAAATCAAATTCGCTTTTGAGTATGGTATTGAGTTGTTGATTGAAAATGAATCTATATAAACTATATCACTAGCTTAGAGCTGATCCTCATAGAAATAAATTAAATATAAAATTCCTAGACAATTCAGACGTCTCAAACTAAATATAAGCAAAAAAACTGTGTCTTTTTTTCATTTACAAGCCAATAAACCCAAAAGACATATCCACCCAAAATCACTGTAACTAGGAAGGGAATTAAAAAGGGGTTAAAAGGAAAAATCCTCTTAAATAAACAATATGAATTTCATTATTGAGATAATAATAAACAAAAAAGTCTTACAATGTTTGAGTTACTCATTGAAATTGTTTGATTAACGAGTATTTAGTTCAATACAGACTGCTCTATTAAACTACAATCATTGACTTCTATCACAAATGGAAGTAACGGTTCAACAACTAGATTGACCTATGTTATTAAAAAAATTGAAAAACAAGCAAATGTCTCCCATCACTTTCATACAGAACTTTTCAGGGTAATGCCGTTATATTAATCAGATAAAATATTGTCTTTAAATTCCCAGCGCAGCTTAGTTTTTTCCATCCAAAGCTACAAGCCGGAGAAAATTTGTCTAGTCAAATACCAAAATCTGTTCTTAAGAACCATAAATTCTCCCTTCTAAAATACAATCTTAGCTCTTTTTATTTTCAAATGTCTTTAAGATTTCTCATTTACTAAGAGATGTTCACCGTTAAATTGTAAAAGACACCCAGAACCTCCGAAGAACCTTATATAACCCTTTTAGATTAAATTTTAGCTCTTTTGTCTTAGAGATTTGCTCCACAAATTTTTAAATTAGAAAATGTGTGCTTCGTTCTATTACTAAAGACGATCAGAACCTCAGAACAAGATTAAATGTGTCCTGATAGAATTAAATCTTAACTTTTTTTAGTTGATAAATTTTGTTTTCAAATGTTTATTGCATGAAAAATAAACTGAAAGGCTTATTTGCTACCATAGTTTGTATTATGAGGTTTAGAGTTTTTTTGTCGTTAATTACAAATATGAGACTAAAATTGAAACACAAAACCAATACACAATACCTGGTCAGTATTTAACATACAAAAATTTTTTTAAACTGGCGATTATAAATCTAAGGCAAATATTGTAATAGAGGCTATGAGTCAGAAGTACAATAGTAAAACACAGTAAGTATTTATTCCACGAAAGGGAAAAAAACTACTTTTCCTTTACAATAAAATTGTGAAATACATCACTACTTAATTGTTATTCATTTACATTCAGCAGGGCTGTATGGTTTGGTTGATAACTTATAGGAAGGGGGGGGGTATTCTCGGTGGAGACCCCGTTTTTTCCAAAGCAGATAAAGAGTATTAATATGAAATTTTTGGGGGGGTTGTTTGAACAAAATCAAATCTACTATGTCTCGTTTAGATTGTAAATATGTTATACCAATAATGTATATAGGGTGATTATTAAATTGGAACTTTCAGGATATATAGAGTAGTTAGAGCGGGGAACAGTTATTTACATTTAGCAGGGCTGTATAGTTTGGTTGATAACTTATAGGAGGGGATATTCTTGGTGGGGACCCCGTTTTTTTCCAAAGCAGATAAAGATGAAAAATTATGAATTTAATATGAAATTTTTGGGGGGTTGTTTGAACGAAATCAAAATATACTATGTCTCGTTTAGATTGTAAATATTTTATATCATTAATGCATATAGGGTGGTTATTACATCAAATACAAAATTCCACATTTTTGCACGGAAATACCAAAACCATAGGTTAGGTTTGCTTACGTGTATTATATATATATATATATATATATATATATATATATATATATATATATATATATATATATATATATATATATATATATATATATATATATATATATATATATATATATATATACATATATATTTAGTCCATTCTACTGTGGAAAAATCCTCTGAAAGTCGCTACCCCTAGGACATATGTCCACCTGTGTTATCAAACTGTTCCGCATGGCTCATTTATCCCCCAAACTTCTCTTTACTGGAAGAAAGTCGAAGTTTATCAAACAGTTCGTTTTCATTCTTGTTGGAATTGTTTGCTTTTTAAAGACATAATATAAAGGACTGTTAAGATGATTAATAAAAAAGCTCTAATCAGGCATAATCCTTCTTCTGGAAAAAATACAATGTTTCGAATGAACCCTCTTATGATATTCTAGGACCACTGGGTCGATTCTATAACGACAATTATGTTTCAGGAGTCGTTCTTAAGGAATTGGGATAGAATTCGAACTTTAGCGTAAAGAGCTAGGTGTTAAGGAGGGGACATTAGATATAGATGACAGTGCACAAATGAAACATCAAATACAAAATTCCACATTTTTGCACGGATATACCAAAACCATAGAGTAGGTTAGGTTAGCTTACGCGCGCGTAAGCTAACCTAACCTAACCTGTCATCTATATCTACTGTCCCCCCCTCAACACCTAGTTCTTTACGTAAAAGTTCGAAATCTGTCCCAATTCTTTAACAACGACTCCTGAAACACAAGGGTCGATATAGAATCGACGCAGTGGTCCAAGAATATCGTAAGAGGGTTCATTCGAAACATTGTATTTTTTTGCCAGAAGAAGGATTATGCCTGATTAGAGCTTTTTTTTAATGTGTTCCAATTCTTTAAGAACGACTCCTGAAACACAAGGGTCGGTAAAGAATCGACCCAATGGTCCTAGAATATCATAAGAGGGTTCATTTGAAACATTGTATTTTTTGCTAAAAGAAGGATTATGCCTGATTAGAGCTTTTTTATTAACCATCTTAACAGTCTTTTGTATTATGACTTTAAAAAGAAAACAGTTCCAGCAAGGTTGAAAACGAACTGTTTGATAAACTTCGACTTTCTTCCAGTAAAGAGAATTTTGGGGGATAAATGAGCCATGCGGAACAGTTCGATAACACAGGTGGACATATCTCTTAGGGGTAGTGACTTTCAGAAGATTTTTTCACATTAGGATGGACTAAATATATATATTATATATATATATATATATATATATATATATATATATATATATATATATATATATATATATATATATATATATATATATATATATATATATATATATATATATATATATATATATATATATATACTTAAGCAAACCTAACCTATGGTTTCGGTATTTCCGTGCAAAAATATGGAATTTTGTATTTGATGTAATAACCATCCTATATGCATTAGTGATACAACATATTTACAATGTAAACGAGACATAGTAGATTTTGATTTTGTTTAAACAACCCCCCAAAAATTTCATATTAATACTCTTTATCTGTTTTGGAAAAAACGGGATCTCCACCAAGAATATCCCCTCCTATAAGTTATCAACCAAACCATACAGCCGTGCTGAATGTAAATAACTGTTCCCCGCTCTCACTACTCTATATATCCTGAAAGTTCCAATTTAATAATCACCCTATATGCATTAGTGATATGACATATTTACAATCTAAACGAGACATAGTAGATTTGATTTTGTTCAAACAACCCCCCAAAAACTTCATATTAATACTCTTTATCTGCTTTGGAACAAACCGGGTTTTCCACCGAGAATACCCCCCCCCCCCCTATAAGTTATCAACCAAACCATACAGCCCTGCTGAATGTAAATGAATAACAATTAAGCAGTGATGTATTTCACAATTTTATTGTAAAGGAAATGTAGTTTTTTCACCTTTCGTGGAATAAATACTTACTGTGTTTTACTATTGTACTTCTGACTCATAGCCTATATTGTAATATAGATTTATAATTATAATTAGCCTTAGATTTATAATCGCCAGTTTAAAAAAATTTTTGTATTTAAAATACTGACCAGGTATTGTGTTTTGGTTTTGTGTTTCAATTTTATTCTCATATTTGTTCATATTTGTAAGTAACGAAAAAAACTCTAAACCTCATAATACAAACTATTGTAGCAAATAAGTCTTTCAGTCTATTTCTTATGCAATAAACATTTGAAAACAAAATTTATCAACTAAAAAAAAAGTTAAGATTTAATTCTATGAGGAGACATTTAATGTTGTTCTGAGGTTCTGATCGTCTTTAATAATAGAACGAAGCACACATTTTCTAATTTAAAAATTTGAGGAGCAAATCTCTAAGACAAAAGAGCTAAAATTCTATTTAAGGGGTTGTGTAAGGTTCTTCGGAGGTTCTGGATGTCATTGAAGATTTAACTGTGAACATCTCTTAGTAAATGAGAAATCTGAAAGACATTTGAAAATAAAGAGCTAAGATTGTATTTTAGAATTGAGCATTTATGGTTCTTAAGAACAGATTTTGGTATTTGACTGGACAAATTTTCTTTGGCTCTTAGCTTTGGATGGATTCAACTAAGCTGCGCTGGGAATTAAAAGATAATATAATATCTGATTAATATTACGGTATTATCCTGAAAAGTTCTGTATGAAAGTGATGGGAGACATTTGCTTGTTTTTCAATTTATTTAATAACATAGGTTAATCTAGTTGTTGAACCGTTACTTCCATTTGCGATATAAGTCTATGTTTGTTGTTTATTAGAGCAGTATGTATTGAACTAAATATTCGTTAATCATAGAATAGCAATGAATAACTCAAACATTGTAAGACTTTTTTGTTTAATACTATCTCAATAATGAAATTCATGTTGTTTAATTAAGAGGATTTTTGCTTTTAACCACTTTTTAATTCCCTTCCTAGTTACAGTGATTTTGGGTAGATGTGTCTTTTGGGTTTATTGGCTTGTAAATGAAAAAAAGACACGGTTTTTTTGCGTATATTTAGTTTGAGACGTCTGAATTGTCTAGGAATTTTATATTTAATTTCCTTCTATGAAGATCTGCTCTGAGCTAATGATATAGTTTATATGGATTAATTTTCAATCAATAACTCAATACCAAGCTCAAAAGCAAATTTGATTTTCAAAAGGGTTATTAGCATAAAATTAAATTTTTGCTGGCAGATTCCCCCTGGTCGGGGGATGTACTTTGCAGAGAAGACGTAGTTCTTGCTTATATTTTCCTTTTGCCTCTTTAGTTTCTTGTTAACACGGTTTGAAAACCTTATGATTTTAGAGGTATTCGAAAGAAATAAGGTAATGATACCTACTTACAGAGGACAAGTCGAGTCCCCCTCTCCCAAGGAAATTTTAAGTATCCCATATAAATTTTTAAGGAAAAAATGAGAAAAAATTTAAAAATCTCAATATTCTGTCCAAAAAGGACTTTTAGTGCACATTTTACTGCACTAGAAAATAAGGCTTTCCAAATTTAAAATTTTATTTGAGTTTATCTTTTTTTCTATTTCCGTAGGGGGAAGGAATTTTGGTACTTGTTTATTATGCGCCACTCACTCAAGTTTAAGCTGTGTAAAATTCGAGAACACACCAGTTTTTTCGTTAGTTTCTTAGCTACTTTAGAAATAAATTTGGTCTATAGATTTTCATATTAGGGGGGGGGGGTAAACGACAGGGAGTCTGTATGTAAAATGTGTTTGGTACAATTATTCTGTATATTAGATAGATAAATAGATAGAGAAGCGTATTTTAGCCTTCTTAATAATTTAATAAACTTTTACTTTCAGAGGAGAAATGCTGACCCATCTATGCTCCACATGCAAGACATTGAAGCCGCCGGCCCTTCAAAAGCAACAGCCATCAATTATACTGGCCCTATCATGGCCACCAATCAAGAGAATTTCACCCTTCCATGACAATGCCACAACAATCCTCAACTCCCCGTCAAGTGATGTCCGACCCTACCATGCAAGCTGCTGATCTTTATGTAAGTTTAAATTTTATTTTTATTTCTCGCTAAAGATTTTACTCTTACTTTCAGAACTCCGTAATAAAGCCCAAACTCTTGAATAATTGGGTATATTAATTTGAAACTTTCAGGTATCTGCAAATCTAGAAGAAATTGTATAATCAATGGACAAAAAGATTAGTAACTATACCCTGGTTGTTGTTTGTTTGATTTGTATCTTATGTCCCTCGTTAAATTGGGGCTAATAGAACAGAACAAATGGGCAAACTAAGAAAATAAGTCACAAGGTTTAATTAAGAAGATTTTTCCTTTTAATCCGCTTTTAATTCCCTTCCTAGTTACAGGGATTTTGGGTAGATGTGCCTTTTTGGGTTTATTGGCTTGTAAATGAAAAAAAACACTGTTTTTTTGCTTATATTTAGTTTGAGACGTCTAAATTGCCTAGGAATTTTATTTTTAATTTCCTTCTATGAAGATCTACTCTAAGCTAATGATATAGTTTACATGGATTAATTTTCAATCCATAACTCAATACCAAGCTCAAATGCGAATTCGATTTTCAAAAGGGTTATTAGCATAAAATTAAATTTTTGCTGGAAGATTCTCCCTGCTAGTGTGGGATGTATTTTGCATAGAAAACGTAGTTCTAGCTTATGTTTTCCTTTTGCCTCTATATATTTCTTGCTAACATAGTTTGAAAACCTTTTGATTTTAGAGGTATTCGATAAAGATAAGGTAATGATACCTACTTACAGAGGACGAGTCGAATCCCCCTCTCCCAAGGATATTCCAAGTATCCTATAAAAATTTTTAAGGAAATAATGAGAAAAATGTGAAAATCTCAATATTCTGTCCAAAAAGGACTTTTAGTGCACATTTTACTGCACTAGAAAATACGGCTTTCCAGATTTGAGAATTTTATTTGAGTTTTTTTTTTATTTCCGTAGGGGGAAGGAATTTTGGTACTTGTGTATACTCACTCAAGTTTAAGCTGTCACTACTCACTCAAGTTTAAGCTGTGTGAAATTCGAGAACACATCTGTTTTTTCGTTAGTTTCTTAGTTACTTTAGAAATAAATTTGGTCTATATATTTGCATATTAGGGGGGGGGGGTAAACGATAGGGAGTCTGTATATAAAATGTGTTTGGTACAATTATTCTGTATATTAGATAGATAGACAGAGGAACGTATTTCAAAGAAATAATAGCCTTCTTAATAGTTAAACAAACTTTTACTTTCCGAACTCTGTAATGAAGCCCGAAGGAGGGCAGTACTATCCCCATAAACCTTAGGATATAGTCCGAGATAATAGAAGTTATTGCTGCAAGCAGCGGAGCTGGATTTTGATTTCCCGGGATATAAAAAGATATGAATCTACATATAAATGTAGAACATGCTATAAATATACTTGGCTTTCCGGCTATCATCATGATAATTAAATAAAAATAATAAGTTCTTGCATTTGGACCTTTGAGTATTGAGAATATTAGAAAAGTCATAGAATTCTATATGAAATCTCGAAGAAACGCTTTAGACCCTCCTCCACCGCACGCGTAACCTTAAAAATGAATAAAAACTCAACTTTTTTAGAAAAATATGTAAAAATTAACCTTAAAAAACATACAAAAATGACTGAACTTTTGCTTGTTTTAAAATAACTTCAGGATACCTGGCTCCAGGGCCGTATCCAGGATTTTTGTTCAGGGGGGGTTTTACTAATTTTCTACTTTTTTTTTGGGGGGGGGGTTACTAATTTTTGACTCAGTTTTCGACTAATTTTACTGATTTTTACCTAGGTTTTACTAATTTTTGACTTATTTTCGAGTCGGTCCAAAAAAATTTTTTTTTTTGGGGGGGGGGGGGTTCAAACCGGGTACCCCCCCCCCCCCCTGGATACGGCCTTGCCTGGCTCCACCTCCTAAAATCTGAAAATGAGACATTTCGGAGAAGAAGCAAATATCTAAAGATGGAATATGTCTATTTCTGCTCGATAACTCTCTCAGGGGAGCTAAATGGTGAATGGGACGTTGATTCTCCTATATTCCTCTCCTTCTTGATTTTAATAATAGTTTTTTTTTGGGGATTTGTCGTTGAAAAATATCAATTTTTGTTATTTTCTGTGAAAAAAAATGGCGCCTTCCAGATTCTGAGCAACTCATTCCCTCCTCCATATTTAACAAGTGGTGGTGGCGGACTGACGGTTTTGGGACACTTTGGTGGTGGTCAATCGGAGCTCTCGTTGACGGTGTTTGGCTGATGTGCCGCCATTTTCATTAATGTCTCTTAATTTTTAGGGTTGTATCCCTCCTTTTTTCCGAAATTGGACATTAAATCTCGTACAGGCTTTTACCAAGGACATTAAATCTCGTACAGGCTTTTACCATGGACATTAAAACTCGTATAGGCTTTTACCAAGGACATTAAAACTCGTATAGGCTTTTACCAAGGACATTAAAACTCGTACAGGCTTTTAACAATGATATTAAAGCTTGTCCCGTATGTAAATAATCCATATCCACCAAATTGTTGAATTTTAGACCTGAAAATTATGGATATACTGAAAAATATTAAGTATTCCTGTTTCTCATTTGTTTATTACATTTATAGGAAACCCCTGAGTATATATAAGAGGGCCAAACCATTCCGATAAGCTTTTTTAATCATAGTGCTCATGATGGGGATAATATATGGTCTGAGTGGGAGCTCATTGGAAGTGAGGAGCTTCCAAAATGGGCTATCTTATACTTCTGATAATTTGGTGAGGAGGGGTCCTTTGGGATGCCTCTGTGTCGAAGATAATGAGCGGATATATGATGAAATGCCCCCTCTGAGTAATATAGTGATATTAGAGGATAGTGATAGTGATGTTGAAATTATTAAACCAGACATTATAAATATAAAAACTGTTGTAAATGTTGATTTGTCAAATTAATAAAAGATTAGAAGAAAGATTTTATTTAAATAGCATGGTTGAAACAAAGGAAATGTTGATTTCTTAAGAAAAAAATACATTACACAGCTAACTTCTACGAATTTTTTTTTTATCTTTGATAAAAAAAAAATTGGTTGAGGACTGATAACACTCTAAGGGGGTGATCTAATCAATCTAAACTATTCATGTACGGAAGTCTCTGCTGATATCCTTACTCTATGCATATCGAGTATGAGAAAATTAATATAGAACAAACAAATTTATTGTATGGTTACGATATAAAACTCATCAAGCATTTCAATAATGAGATTTATCGTAAATGGTATATAAGAACTCTTTCAGAACGATTTTGATGTTTAAAATCCATTCCATATAATAATCTTCTATGTTCTGTCTCTTAAATGTTCGCTTTCTCTCTTCTCTCAGATCATATTCTTCATAATATTCACCGTTATATCTTACACTATGCTCATTTTTCTTTGAAATTTTCATTATTGTCTTTTATAGTATATTTTTGAGCTATCTCTGTAGAGATAGCCCTGTTTTCTCTGTCTCTTCTTTCGCTCTTCCTTTTTTGTCGTATCATACCTCGTTTTATGTGTCCTTAATTGTACCCTGTATAAATTTCTCTCCATATCATGAAGGATTTTTCTCTTCATTTCCTCC
Organism: Artemia sp. Qi Xiang Cuo; assembly: GCF_049724085.1. Classification (NCBI taxonomy): domain Eukaryota; kingdom Metazoa; phylum Arthropoda; class Branchiopoda; order Anostraca; family Artemiidae; genus Artemia; species Artemia sp. Qi Xiang Cuo. Next base: position 38,358,084 of record NC_142813.1, on the reverse strand, counting down.
AGATTTTTCTCGTCTATCACTACGTCCACACTGTCTAAACATACAGTAGGTTCATGCGAATGCTCAAAATTATGATAATGTCCTTTACATATAGAACAGTCACAATAAAAGGATATTTCTAACTGAATTTGTTTATTCATGTTATCGCACTGCTAACTCTAGACTTGTGGGATCAGTAACATTGTCATGCACGTATTCATTGTAAACATGTTGTGTCACCCTTCCCCAAGGTATTCCGACCCCCTGATTGGCCTAGAAAGAGACAAGCAATCTTGTTCCCGTTAGACTCGCTCTTATCTGACAATGATGTAAACTTAGCTTCGGAGTAATAGAAACAACAAACAAGTTGACCAACAAACAGAACTATGAAACAACATCAAATCATATAACCATCAAACCATCAACAAACAGAACCATGAAACAACACTCGTAACTATCAAACAACATAATCTGGCAATGATTTAAAATTCTGTCTGTATCCATTAGGCTTAGAAACATCTAACAAGTTGACCAACAAACAGAACCATGTAACAATATCAAACCATATAACCATCAACGAACAAAACCATCAAACCATATAACCATCAAAAAACAGAACCATCAAGCAATATCAAACCATCAAACAATATAACCATCAAACCATGTAACCATCAACAAACAGAACTGAGAAACAACATCAAACCATATAACCATCAAACAATATAACCATCAAACAGGTCTAGAAAGAGACACTTGATCTTGTACAGTTAGAATGGTTATAGATGGCAGCAGAGGTGCCCCTCTGGGCTGGCACTGTCATCATTACTGTCGAACAGATTTTAAAACTTAGGTTAACAATTGGGAATTATCTGAGTTGTCAAACACCTTTGGTGCTCAGTTTTATAGATTATGAGCAAGCGTTTGATTCTGTTGGTAGAAGAGCTTTAGCAAAGGTATTATCCTTAAATGGTATACCAGACAAATACATTAAACTGACTAGTGCTATATACGAGAATAACACTGCTGCGGTTAAGGTAGGAAATGAGGTACCAGCTGGCTTTGTATTAAATTAGGAATTAAGCAGGGTTGTGTTCTATCCCCTTTATATGGATCATTTCGATATACTTTGTCTTAAGGAGCACAAGAAAGGCAATGGGATACCTCGGAATCAAATGGGGAGGAAAAACTATTCTGGACTTGGATTATGCTGATAATTTAAGCATCCTAGATGTAAGTTTGAGCAAAATGAATGAACTTTTAGATTTCTTGCGAGTTCAGGGTGCTAGAATAGGTTTGAAAATTAATGGTAAGAAGACTAAGTCACTAAGGCTAGGAATAAGTCAAGATGAAAAAGTGACGTTGGATAATGAAAAGATTGATCAGGTGGCCAGCTTCACTTACCTGGGTAGTATTATTATCAGAAACGGTTGGAGCAGTGAAGATGTTAAAAGTAGAATAGTCAAGGCTCAGGATGTTTTTTCACAGTTAAAAAAGTTTGGAAGAATAGGAAGATAAGTCTGCTAACCAAGATTAGAATATTGGAAGCGACAGTGATGACAGTAGTCAAATATGCCTCTGAAGCATGGGCGCTCCCAAAAGCGGATGCAGATTTGTAAATGTTTTCCAGAGAAACTGTCTACGGACTGTTCTGACTGACTGACTGACAGTATTTGAAACAGTTGGCTGTACGAAAAATGTGGTTCAATCCCGCTTGCTAGGGCTACAATGACAGAAAGGTTGAGATGGTTAGGGCACGTTCTGCGGATGAAGGATGACAGATTGGCAAAAATTATCCTTTTCGGCCAACCGTTTACGGCTAAATGGAAAGCAAGTCGTCCACTCTGGGCTAGGAAGACGTCATAAAGAAAGATTTAAATGATATGGGAACTTCCTGGGAGGGTGGAAAAAGGGATGTTTTCAATAGATTGATATGGAGGAGGAGCGTGCTTAGCTGTGTTGGCCTCAGGTGGCTTGTTACTGTGGTGATTTGTTAGTAGTAGCAGTAGTTTAGAAATACGTGAGGTGTTTAAAAGTCAATTCTAAACCAATTTACAATTAAACCTACAAAACTGTCTGGAAATTGATGAAGGCTTTTTTTTAAGATTACCAAATCTTAACGTTATGAAACTATGAACAAGTAACAGCTTGAAATTAAGACATTGACACAGCTCTTTATGATGTTCCAGTGCCCAACTAGGGATGAAGAAAAAAATGTGAAAAAAATTACGCATCACTACTTTCCATGCAAAAAAAAAATCCTTGGTGCTTAAGGAGATAGGTTGTATTTGGTTTTGTTGGGGGACTGGGACAATGACAATTCCAATTGTCTGTTTTTCATTTCAACCCGACAACAATTTTGAGGAAACTCAAACTCTTTTTCGAAATTTCTATCAATTTGATTTTGCAATAAATTTTACTATGAAGATTAATCGAATTAAAAGTTGCCATTCCTAAATCAGCTACTAATGGAAACTTATTTTCAGTTTAATTTTTTTAAAGTAGTTTTAAACTTTTGGTTATGTGGTTTGCTCTCTACATCTTTGCACCTATCGCTAAAACCATGACCAAAGCAAATATTAGACTCAAAATAGAGAGGTTACACAAAAAAAGTTCAAACATCCGAAATCATTACTTCATTGAGAAGGATGAACTTCGTGTGCTGCTAATAATTTAATTGTCCTTGGCTCTATTTTTGTTTTCAGTGTTCTGAAATCAGAATGATTCACTATTTGCACAGCATCAGTAGAGATGACCCTATTGATCCCGTACGAACCACGTGGCTTATGGTTTTCTCAGTGAGAATGAAAAAACAGGAATTTTCTCACTTGAAAAACCATGAATTTTTTCACATTTATGGTTGTTTTCATGGATTGATATGTGTGTTGTTCGATTTATTTGATGTTTGTCTTGGATGTCAACATAAAATTATGAATTTTTTATGGTTTTTGTCAGTGAAAATTTGAAAAACAGGGACTTTGTCACATTAATGGATGTCATCAGCATTTTATGTCTGTTTCATGGTTTTCTCAGTGAGAATGAAAAACAGGTATTTGCCAAATGTTATGACATTCCCGGAAACAGTTAGATCACGTGTTTCCTTCACAGCCAATCAGCGAGTCAGATACATCCTCCCTCTCAGCCAATCAGAGGGCTGGTTACATATTAGCGACGGAGGGAATATAAGGACCGGGTTTTTTGCTAGATTTTTATTAGTCTGTGATTAGAATTCAAAGGAGTGAGAAGAAGAAAAGTTTTGACTTTACTCAGTTGGATATATATTTGTGTTGATGGCGATGAGTGGAATGTTTACACTATTAGAAGCTGATAATGGAGTTGATGCTAATAATACAAGAGCACCAAACATTGCGGTGGAAATCACGAAAGGATCGCGGCTTTGTCTGGAATGGGATGCAGTATATGCAAGATATGTGATATCCTTGAGCAAATTTGAAATGGAGGATCAATTATGTTTCGCTGCAAAAGTTGATATAGCACATGTGAATAGACTTCAATGTGCTTTAAGTGCATTAGTGAAACATATTGAAGACAATAAACTCTATCGCTAATTGTACATGCATTTCTGGTTAGAGCTGACGAATCAGGGTCAGTCTAGAGTCAGCAGTCAGAGTGAAAGGA